>NW_006923496.1:32846-47437 GCF_000298275.1 Orycteropus afer afer | reverse complement strand
TGGTAGTTTCACGCAAATTCTTCTGCTAGTTGGGGTTTAGTCCAATTCTGCATCCTTTCCTTCAAGGCTCAGGGGTCCAAGATTATCTTCTGTCTGTGTTAATTGGTTTCGCTTTTCTTTGTTGAAGAGGGTCTGTGCAATCCTTCTGCCTAGTCCGCCATCTTGCCGGAACCCCCTGATGTTGCTATATGTCTTAATCACGAGTTGCTCTCTGCCTTTAGTAGTTCTTTTTCTGGAAGACAACCTTTACTGTTTCTTGTAAAGTTGGTTTGGGTTTTGTAAATTCTCTTAATTTTTGTTTATCTTGGAATGTCCTAATTTCACCATTGTATTTAAGAGACAGTTGTGGTGGATATATAATTCTTGACTTGCAGTTTTTTATTTCAGCATTTTATATACATCATCTCATTCCCTTCTTGCCTGCATGGTTTCTGCTGAGAAATCGGAACTCAGTCTTAATGATTCTCCATTGTAGGTAACTTTTCATTTTTTCTGTGCTGCTTTTAGGTTTCTTTCTTTGTGTATGGTTTTGGAAAGTTTGATTATGATGTGTCTTGGTGATTTGGGGGGCTTATCCATCTTATTTGGGGTTCCTTGAGTTTCTTGAATGCATATTTTTCTTGGTACTAGAGAAATTTTCTTCCAGAAATCTTTGACAATTTTCTCAGTGATTTTTTTATTTTTTAAATCCCTTCCTGTTCTGGAATTACACTCACATGTAAGTTGTTCCTCTTGATGATGTTCAAAGTTCCTAAGTGAATCTTAGGGTTTCTTCATTTTTTTTTTCTATTCCTTTTTCTCATTGTTCCCCTGACAGATTGGTGGTGTTGAGAGATTTATTTTCAGTGTCACTAATTTTGTGTTCTATTAATTCATTTACATTCCTTAATTCTTTCAATGTGTTATCCATTTCTGAAATTTTAGTATTCATCTGGATTTCTATTTGCTGCTTTTGTATGGAGTCTAACTTTCCATTTTTTCTTTTTTGTCAGTTTGTCCTTGTATTGTTTTTTGAATTCTTCTAGAGTTTTATCTTTTTTTTTTTGTTGATTTTATCTGTGGTTTCCTTGAACTTTCTCTCAATTCATTGAAGGTACCTAAATATAATTCTTATCAGATAGCTCCAATTGCATTTCTTCCTCCTGAAGATTTTCTGCCACTGTGCTTTGGTCACTTGTTTGAGGCATGTTATCCTGTTATTTTTGCATGGGATTTGAAATTGTCTCTTGCCTCAGAGACATCATAGTGTTACTGTATCAACTTATTGTTTTTTTTCATCCTGGTTTTTAAATTTTATTCTTTTTTAGTATATCTGGGCAACTGGGTGTTTGTGTTACTCTGGTCACTGGTTTGGAAGCATTGGGGTGCTCACCACCTGTCTCTGGGTATATTTATTAGCAGTTGGGAATGTGGGCGTGTGTCTCTGATTACTAATCTTACAGAGCAACTGAGGGCAGGCTGGATGGGTGTTGGCCACTATCTTTCATTGGTCTGGTAGTGCTGTAGTGGTTGGTGGCACTCACCTAGAGCATGGGGTAGCAAGTGTGGGTGGGTATCATTGGGTATGGTCACTGTCTACCAACTGATAGGGAAAGATAGAAGTGAAAAAATGTGGGGAGGGGATAAGAGAGGAAAAAATAAAGTAAATAAAGTGGAAAGAAGGAAAGTATGGGAGGGAAGAGGGGAGACATAAGAAGAAAGAAAAGGGAAAAAGAGAAAAGGAAGAAAAAATAAACTGCAACAACAACAACAAAAAAAAACAAATGCAGCACACTACTGGTGCAAGTGATAGTTACCAAACATGGAAAACAAAACAAAAACAAAAAAAACCCAATACCGTCGAGTCAGTTCTGGCTCATAGCCACCCCAATTGGTTTTCTGAGGCAGTGGTGGAAATGTGGCACTCATTCCATGGGAGAACATACAACCAATTACAGAGGTTCAGGTGTGGCAGTCACTGCTGAATGCAGACGTTGTGG
This sequence comes from Orycteropus afer afer, assembly GCF_000298275.1. NCBI lineage: Eukaryota > Metazoa > Chordata > Mammalia > Tubulidentata > Orycteropodidae > Orycteropus > Orycteropus afer. The sequence goes on along the minus strand of NW_006923496.1, from coordinate 45,458 downwards.
AGGGCAAGTTACTTATTCAGCTGGATCAAAAAAAGGGAGGGAAGAAAAGAAATGGTGGGGGGAGGTGGGATAAAAAGAAAAAGGAAAAATATCAAGGGGAGAAGAGGGAAAGACTAAGAATAGAAGAAAGAAAAAGAAAAGAGAAAACAAAACTGGTGCAACTGTTAGCTGCCAAACACAGCTGCAGCAGGAATGCAGGGCTTGGTCCAGGAGAGCTAACGTTGTTTATGGAGGGATGGGGGCAAAAAGAAAAAAAGATAAGGTGAAGAGAAAGAAGCAAAAGAAAATAAAGATGAGGAAAACAAGGAGAAGAGGGAAGAACTAAGAAGAAAGAAGAAAGAAAAATAGCAGAGTACTGTTGAAAGTACTGCTGCACAGATACATGGCTGCACAGTAAAGCAGCATTAACTCAACCAGAGCATGCACTTCTGACCAGGGATGGGCAGGAGCAGGTACTTCCAACCATGTGGGCAGCAGGGAAGGGGCTCCTGTTCTTTGAGGAAGATGGAAATATGGAAGAACTAAGCAGAAATATTTAAAAAATAAAGCAGCTCAGCACTGGCAGTGGGGGGAATTTGGCTGCTGGGTGGGTAGGGTGGGGAGGACTGTGTCCCTGATCACTGGGAAATTGTACAAAGTCTGTGGGGAGGACACACTGCTCTGGTCACTTGATCACCGATGTGGGTGCTGGTGCACTCACGGGCAAGTGAAGCTTGTTATCTGGTTCCTCTGATTGGAAGGCTGCTTGCAATAATTAAAAATTGCTGTGTTGTTCCAGTTAGCGGTTTACTCCTCCTTGTTCACTGTTTTTGTCAATTCCCTTCCTCTTACCAGTATTTGATCTACTTCTTTATCCTTTCCTTTAAAGCTCTAGGATCCAGGATTGTCATGTGTAGCAATTTCTCATTTCTTCAAAGTTTTGTTGTACAAGGTCTGCATACTGTATTTGCTTAGTCTATCATCCTGGAACTGACTCCCAATGCAACTACATTTTTTTTTTTTTTACTGGAAAAGTTTTTTACCCAGTGTGCTTTCGAAGCTTTGTCTCAAAAGAGGAAAGACCAATAGTTGCACCTTAGTTGACCATTTGACAGCTTTTAAGACCCAGTCACAGCTCACAACCTTGTTTTCAGAAAATGAAGATTTCTTCTGTCACCAATCCCATTCAACATTGTATTGGAAGTCCTAGCTAAGGCAATAAGGCAAGAAAGGGACATAAAAGGCATACAAATTGTAAGGAAGAAGTAAAACTGTCTCTAATTGTGGATGATATAATTTTATGCATAGGAAATCCCAGAGGCACTAATTAGAAGAGTCAGAAAAATGGCAGGATACAAGATCAACTTTAAAAAAATCCGTCAGATTCCTCTATACCAAAAAGAGAACTCTGAAAAGGAAATAATGAAAACCATACTATTTGTAATAGTTAACAGAAAGATAATATACCTAGGAATAAACCTAATCAGAGATACAAAAGACTTGTACAAAGCAAACTGCAAAACACTATCGTGAGAAATTAAAAGAGGCCTACATAAATGGAAGAACATACCATGCTCATGGATAGGAAGACTTAACATTGTGAAAAAGTCAGTACTTCTCGAAATGACCAATAGATAAAATGCAAACCTGATCCAGATTCTATCAACATTCTTTAAAGACGTGGAAAAACCAATCACTAATATTATATGGAAAAGATTTAAGCAAAGCACTGCTAAAGAAGAAAAAAATAGGAGGCCTTACAGTTCCAGATCTCAAAAACCTACTAAACAGCCATGGTAGCCACAACAACCTGGCACTGGTACAACAACAGACTCATAGACTAACAGAATAGAATAGAGAAGCCATAAGTAAATCCATCTTTACCTATGGACAGCTGATCTTTGGCAAAGGGCCAGAATCCATTATATGGGGGAAAAGACAGCCTCTTTCACAAATGGTACTAGAAAACTAGATATCCATTGCAGAAAAAGGAGACAAGATTCATACCTCACACCATATACAAAAACTAATTCAAGGTAGATCAAACACCTAAATGTAAAACCTAAATCTATAAAGGTCATCAAAGAAAATATAGGGGCCAATTTAGGAGCCCTAATTTATGTCATAAACAAACTATCAAACATAACCAAAAAATACACAAACAGCAGAAGATAAATTAGATGACTATGACCTTCTAAAAATTAAATATTTATGTGTATCAAAAGACTTCTCCAAAAGAGTGAAAAGAGAACATAGAGACTGAGAAAAAATCTTTGGCAATATTTATTATCTCTAAATATTATAGAAAATTTTAACACTCAATATCAAAAAAATAAAGAATCTAATTTAAAAACTGGCAGAACATAGTACATAAAAATCTTCTACATCCTACTTTGATGAGTAGTGACTGGAGTCTTAAAAGTTTTCAAGTGGCCATCTAAGATGCAACTATTGGTCTCCTCTCATCTGGAGGAAAGAAGAGTGAAGAAAATCCAAGCCATTTGGAAACAATTTGTCCAAAAGTATGATGGACCATGAGGACCTCAGCCTTCATGACCCTGAGACCAGAAGAACTAGATGGTGCCCGGCTACCAATGCCAATCACTTGGAAAGGGATTGAAATTGGAGATCCTGGATAGGGTGGGAGGAAAAATGTGGAACAAAATTCATTAACACAAAAATGACCAGAATTACTGGTTGGATAGAGACTGGTGGAACCCCCAAGACTATGTTCCTGGATTACCCTTCTGGCCTAGAAATGGACTCACTTCTATGGATTGGCTCTCAGTCCAATAGTAGAAACACCTACAAACAGAACACAGACCCAGGGAGTTTCTCCCCTTAGATCAGTCAGCCATGGCACATCAGAGGGGCAGCATTCACATAGAGGGAAAGCTGGACAGACAGGAATCCATAGATAAGAAGGGCACAGGGAAAGGGTAGTCACAGGGAGGAGAGGAAGAGAGCTATTTATGGTTGGGGATTATAATCAGGGCTGTGAAATTAAATGTGCATGAACTGTTGAGAGTTCATGAAAATGAATCTTCTTTGTAAATCTGCACCCAAACCACAATAGAATTTTTGTTTAAAAATGGGCAAAGGACATGAACAGACAGATACTTCATCAAAGAAGACATTCAGTCAGACAAGAAACACATGAAGAAATGATTGTGATTGTAAGTCATTAAACAAAATCATTGCCATCGAGTCGATTTTGACTCATAGTGACCCCCATTGGGTTTCTGAGGCAGTAAATCTTTACAGAAGTAGATTGCCCCATCTTCCTTCTGTGGAGTGGCTGGTGGGTTTGAACTGCCAACCTTCTGGTTAATAGTCGAATGCCTTAGGCACTATATCACCAGTGCTCCTTCAGAACAACAATGAGGTACCATCTTATCCCAGCAATACTAGCTTTTCAGTAAGGCAGAAAACAACAAATGCTGATGAAGGTGTGGGAGATTGGAACACTCATACACTGCTAGTGGCACTGTTCAATGATGCAAACACTGTGGAAAATGGCACAGTGCTTCCTTAAGAAGATAGAAATAGAAATACCATTTGATCCAGCAATTCCATATATACTAAGTATATATCCTAAGGAAATAAGAGCTGGGACATGAATGAATATATACACACTTATGTTCATTGCAGCACTAAATATCATAAAGAGATAGAAACAACCTAGGTATCCATCAACAGATGAATGGATAAACAAACTGTGGTACATACAAGCAGTGGAATAGTGTGCAACGTTAAAGAATAATGAAAAATTCACAAAATACCTCATAACTTGGATGATCCTGGAGGATATAATGCTGAGTGAAATAAGTCAATCACAGAAGGACAAATATTGTATGAGTCCACCATTATAAAAAGTCAAGGAAAGGTTTACACATGGAAATAAATATTCTTTGATGGTTACCAGGGATGGGAGGGAAAAACCAATCCAAACTCACTGCCATTAAGTCATTTCTAATGCATAGTAACCTCATAAGACAGAGTAGAATTGCCCCATAGGGTTTCCAAGGCTGTAAATCTTTACATAAGCAGACTGCCTCATCTTTCTCCCACAGAATGGCTGGTGGGTTTGATCCATTGATCTTTTGGTTAGCAGCCAAAAACCATGACCACTTTGCCACCAGATCTCCTTTTATGGGAGGGAAGGGGATGGAAAATCACTAACTATATAAGAGACACATACTAATTTTGGTGAATGGAAAGACAGTATACAAAAAGTGGGTGCCAAAGGGGCAGGGAGGCTGCATCTTCTGACCTCCTCTAACCCCACAGGAGGAAGACAGAATCACCATCAGTAGCCCAAGGCCTATCTCTGAGAGGCCAGACATGCTGCCTCCCTCCAGCCCTTTCACCAACCCTGACACCAACTGTTCTTCCCGCAGCACCCACCACCCCTCTGCTGGGTTCGATAATTTGCTGCAGTGGCCACACAGAACTCATAGATTATGGGGTTTATTAGGGAAGCAACAGGCTACAATTCAAGTTCAGGAACACGATCAGTCTCTCCCAGCCAACAGTCTCTCTCCCAGAAGTGCATGTCTCTTGGTATCGTTCTCCCAGCAGTGCATCTCTCTTGGTGTCTTTCTCCAATAGTGCATGTCTCTCAGTCTCTCTTTTCCAGCAGTGCATGTCTCTCACATTTCCCAGCTGGCAGTGAGAGATTTCTTCTGCCTCTAGGAGGGCTCGTTTTGAGCCTGGCAGAGTGGCAAATTAACCAGTCCCAACATCAGAATTCTATACGTGTGAGAGAGGGAACTTCCCAGAAAATTACTTTGTGGTGCTCCCAATAGAAATACCCAGGTGGATAACTTTAACAATCAGGAGCTACTCAGTTACTCATGGCAAATTCCACCATAGAGTTTACAAAGACTTATGGCTAGAAAAGCCATACCAGGTAATTTACTACACCTCAGTGGGTGACCAGCAAAATATCACTAAGTGAAAGGAAGACATGGAAGGGTACACAAGAGTTATAGACTATAAAGGTAAGTACTTGTACTATTCTGTACACAGTCATGCATTATCAGTAATAACAAACATTAATCTTTGAGTGGATACACAGGTAGATGGGCGAGATGATCAGGTATGAGTAGGTGAATAGGACTGTACCCATAACTGTATATAGGTCTGGTAGGGATTGTTTGTACATATATATTTGTATGTGCTACAAAAATATCTGTGTATATAGTAGAGCAAATGGGCAAAGTTATGAAAATTTCTACCTGTAACCAAACATCTTGAGGGGATGATCACTGGTTCTGGTGACTCAGGATCATAATAGTTTCAGGGGACACTAAGGTCAACTGGCATAACATTGTCCAAAAAGACATTGTTGTATATCCTGCTTTAGTGAAGAGTGACTGGGGTCTTAAAATCTTGTGAGTGGCCATCTAAAGTGCAACTAGTGGTCTCTTCTCATCAAAGCAAAGAATACTGAAAAAAAAAAAATCAAAGATTGAAACAATTAGTTTCAATGGACTAATGGATTATGTGAACCTCAGCCTCCATGACCCTGAGACCAGAAGGCCTAGATGGTACCTGACTACCAATGCTGAACACTCTGAAATGGATCACAATAGAAGATTCTGGATAGAGTGGGAAAAAAATGTGGAACACAACTCAAAATTATAAAAAAGACCAGGCTTACTGGTTAGATAAAGACTAGTGAAACACCTGAAATTATGGCCATTAGTCAGCCTTCAAGACTGGAGCTGAACTCACTCCAGTGGCTTAGCTGCCAGCTAAACAACAGATAGGCCAATAGTATGAACAATAACACCAGGGAGGTGTGCACTCCTTAGACCAATCAATCATATGAGATTTGAGGGGATAAAGCTCAGAGAGCAGGAATAGATTGGAAAGAAGATTAAATGGAAATAGTAAACACAAGGAAGAAGTGGGAAGAGTGCTGTTATATTGTGGAGGATGCATTCAATGTCATGAAATAAAACATGTATGAACAGTTGAATGGAAAACCAATTTTCTCTGTAAACTTTCACTCAGATCACAATAAAAAGTTAAAAACAAAAAACAAAATACTGAAATCCTACCATTGAAAAAATAAAAGGAAAGACAGGAAATACTTGGTTCTTTCCCTTTACTTAGCAATTTTCAGAATGAGTTGGTTCCCTAATATCCTTAGAAGGTGTACAATTAGGTTGTTTTAAAGCACCTTTAAGAACTCATGTATTTTAGCATATTTAATTGCTTTTATTCCTTTTTAGTTATTATTCTTATTGATATAGAGTGTTTCATCTTCACCCATTTGTACCTTATATGGTACAGTCATGTACCTTGTATTCAAGCACTCCTCTAGTGATAGACATTTGGGTGCTGCAGTGAATTGACTTGTGCATATGTCTTCATATTTTGAAGCTATTTCTTGTAATCATTTATTTATGTATTTATTTATTTTAATTTATTGTCATTTGGGGGAAGTTTACAGAGAAAATTCATTTTCCATACAACAGTTCATACACTTTTTTTTTCATGACATTGACTGGAGTCTCCACAGTGTGACAGTTCTCTTTCCACTTCTTCTTTGTAGTTACCTTTTCCCTGTTTCCTTCTTTCCTATGCATTCCTGTTCCCTGAGCTATCTCCCTATGCATATATTCCCCTTATGTTCTCCCATGATTGATCGTTTTAAGTGTATCTACCTGGTATAAACGTTCACTCTATAGGCCTGTCTATTGTTTGGCTGGAAGCCATGGAAGTGAGTTCAGTTCCAGGCCTGAAGGCTAACTAAGGACCATGGTTTCTGGGGTTTCACCAGGCTTTATAAGACCAATAAGCCTGGTCTTTTTTATGATTTAGAGTTTTGTTCCACATCGTTCTCCCACTCTATCTAGGATCTTCATTTACTTCTCATGGTTAGCCCCGTTTATCTTAATCATATGCTGCTACTACTAGTTCTTGGTTTATCAGCCTTATACATTATATATTTACTTCCAAAATAGAAAAAAAAAAAAAAAACTAAAACCAAACTCACTGCCTTCGAGTCATTTTTTACTCGTAGCAACCCCCATTGGGTTTCTGAGGCTGTAAATCTTTAAGGAAGTAGATCGCCCAGTCTCCCTTCCACGGAGCAGCTGGTGGGTTTGCACCAGTGACCTTCGAGTTAGCAGTCAAGTGCCTTATCCACTATGCCACCTGATAAATATATATGATCTATTTACAAAGATGCATCTGAAACACATATTTTCAGTTGTTTCATATGAGTGTGAAAGCTGGACAATGAATAAGGAAATCATGTTGGCAAAGAATATTGAATATAACATAGAGTGCCAGAGGAATGAACAAATCTGTCTTGGAAGAAGTACACACAGAATTCTTCTGAGAAGTGAGGATGGAGAGACTTAGTCTCACATATTTTAGACATGTTATCAGGAGGGACTAGTTCCTTGAGAAGGAAATTATGCTTAGTACAGTGGAGGGTCACTGAAAAAGAGGAAGACCCTCAATGGGATGAATTGACACGGTGGCTGCAACAATGGGCTCAAGCATAGCAATGATTGTGATGATGGGGCAGTACTAGGCAGTGTTTCATTCTGTTGTAGACGGGGTTGCTATGAGTTGGAACCAACCCAATGGCACCTAACAGCAACTAACAGTATTTTAATATATATGATCTATTTCTTTCCTACCGCTTGTCTGTCAGTTTGTAGTTCTGTGATGGCTTGCATGTTGCTGTGATGCTGAAAACTATGCCATTGGTATTTCAAATAGTAGCAGGGTCACCCATGATGGACAGGTTTCAGAGGAGCTTTCAGACTAAGATTAGGAGGAAGGACTTGATCTACTTCTAAAAAAAAAAAAAAAAGCCAATGAAAATGTTATGAATAGCAGTGGAATATTGTTTGATAAAGAGCTAGAAGATGAGGCTCTAAGGTTGGAAGGGACTCCATACATGACTGGAGAACAACTGCTTCCTCAAAGTAGAGTTGATCTTAATGATGTGGATGTAGTAAAGCCTGTCGCTTCATTTGCTGATGTGACATGACTGAAAATAAGAAGAAACAGCTGCAAAGATCCATTAATAATCAGAATGTGGAATGTGTGATGCATGAATCTAGGAAAACTGGAAATCCTTAAAAATGGACTGGAATGCTTGAAGATCGATATCCTAGGCATTAGTGAGCTGAAATGGATTAGTATTGTCCATTTTAAGTCTATTCAGATGGTCTTCTATGCTGGGAATGACAAGTTGAAGAGAAATGTCATCACACTTATCAAAAAAAAAAAAAAAATCAAGATCTATCCATAACGAAGACCAATTAATATGACTATTATCCCAATTTGTGAACCAACTGCTATTGCCAAAGATGAAGAAATTGAAGAGTTTTACCAACTTCTGCAGTCTGAAATTGATCAAGTGTGCAACTGAGATGGAGTAATAATGATTAGTGATTGGAATGAGAAAGTTGGAAACAAAGAAGGATTAGTAGTTGGAAATTATGGCCTGGTGATAGAAATGATGCCAGCAATAGTATGAGAGAATTTTGTAAGGCCAACAACTTACTCATTACAAATACCTTTTTTTCAACATCATAAATGATGACTATACACGTGGAGCTTGTTGGATGGAATACACAGGAATCAGATCAACTCCATCTGTGGAGAAGCTCAATATCACCAATCAGAGCAAGGCCAGGGACCCACTGTAGAACACACCGTCAGTTACTCATATGCAACTCAAGTTGATGCTGAAGAAAATGAGAATGAGTCCATGAGAGCCAAAGTACAACCTTGAGTATATACCATCTGAATTTAGAGACCATCTCAAGAACAGGTTTGACACATTGAACAGCAATGACCAAAGATCAGACAAGGTGTGGAATGTCATCAAGAACATCATACATGAAGAAACCAAAAGGTCATTAAAAAGAAAAAAAGAAAAGACTTAAATGGATGTCAGAAGAGACTCTGAAAGTTGTTTTTGAACCCAGAGTAGATAAAGAATAAAGATGAAGTAAAGGATCTGAATGGAATATTTCAAACTGTGGCTTTAGAAGACAAAGGAAAATTTTATAATGAAATATGTAATGACCTGGAGTTACAAAACCAAATGTGAATACATTTCAAGTTGAAAAAATTGAAGAAAAAATTCAAGCCTCAAGTTGCAATATTGAACAATTCTGTGGACAAATTATTGAATGGCAAAGGAAGCACCAAAAGAAGGTGCAAGGAATACACAGTCACTGTACCAAAAAGGATTGATGGACTTTTAACCATTTTAGGAAGCAGCATATAATTAAGAACTGATGATATTGAAGGAAGAAGTCCAAGTTGCACTGAAGGCATTGGCAAAAACAGGGCTCAGGGAATTGAAGAAATACCAATTGAGATGTCTTAACAAATGGATGAAATGCTGAAAGTGTTCACTTTTCTGTGCAAAAAATTTTGAAGACAGCTGCTTGGCAGCTGACTGGAAGAGATCCATATTTGTGCCCATTGCAAAGAAAGATGACCCAACAAAATTATCGAACAGTATCATTAATATCACACATAAGTAAAGTTTTACTGAAGATAATTCAAAGATAGTTGCAGTAACAGGGAATTGCCAGAAATTCAAAGTGGATTCAGAATACAATGTGGAAGGAGGGATACCATTGCTGATGTCAGATGCATATTGGCTGAAAGCAGAGAATATCAGAAAGATGTTTACCTATTTTATTGACTATGAAAAGGCATTCAACAGTGGATCATAACAAATTGTGGATATTACTACAAAGAATGTGAATTTCAAAACACTTAATTCTGCATATGTGTTATTTGTCCATAGATCAAGAGGCAGTCATTTGAACAGAACAAGGGATACTACATGGTTTAAAATCAGGAAAATTGTGCATCAGGGTTGTATACTTTCACCATACTTATTCAATCTGTATGCTGATCAAATAATCCAAGAAGCTGGACTATATGAAGAAGAATGCAGCATCAGGATTGGAGGCTCATTAACAACCTGTGATATGTGGGTGTCACAACCTTGCTTGCTGAAAGCAAAGGGGCCGTGAAACACTTACTGATGAATGGTGAAGATCAAAGACCACCACTTTAAGTATGAATTACACCTCAACGTAAAGAAAACAAAAATCCTCACAACTAAACCAATAAGCAACATCATGATAACTAGAGAAGATTAAAGTTGTCAAAGATTTTATTTTACTTGTGGTTGTTGTTGTTATGTGCCGTCGAGTCGAACCCTACTCATAGCGACCCCTCCTTGGGTTTCTGAGGCAGTATCACTACGGAAGTAGATTGCCCCATCTTCCTTCTGAGGAGTTTTACTTGTATGCACAATTAATGACCATGGAAGCAGCAGTTATGAAATTAAATGATATATTGGATTGGGCAAATCTACAAGTCAAGACCTCTTTAAAGTGTTAAAAAGAAAAGATATCACTTTGAGGACTAAGGTGTGCTTGACCCAAGCCAAATTATTTTCAGTCGCTTCATGAGTGTGCAAAAGGTGGACGGTGAATAAGGATGACTGAAGCAGATTTGATGCATGTTTATCACTTCCAATACTGTAAACTACTTCAGGTTGCCTGGCTTATGAAGATACATAATAAAAGTTTATCAGATTAATAAAGATTCTATTAGATATGGAATAATTACAACCAAAGTATGTTGACTTATAATCTAATGAGTATCATATAATATGTTTCTTCAAGTATGTGAAGGGTTAAGTTTTCAGAACTTTCTTTCCCTATCTAAATTATTTCCCTATCTAATTATCCCAACACCTTCTTTTAACATTTCTTCAGAAATGTGTTTTCAAGTCTCTTAATTTCTTTTTTTTGTTATTGCTCTTCTAAAGACCATTTCTCTTAAATTATAGAGTTCAAAACAAAACACGAAACACTAATAAATGCTGACTTTTTATTTCCTGTGGTTTATTATCTTAGTTATCTACTGCTACTGTAGCAGAAATACCACCAGTGCATGGCTTTAACAAACAAAAATTTATTTTCTTACAGTTTTGGAGGCTAGAAGCCTGAATTTAGGGTGCCGGCTATAAGGGAAGGCTTTCTCTCCCTCTGCTGGCTCTGGGGGAAGGTCCTTGTTTCTTTCCAGCAGAACGAAACACTGCCTGGTCCTGGGTCATCCTCAAAATCTTTGCTGTTTTTTGGTTGCTTGGAGATTTTGTGAGGCATGACATCTATTTTCCCTGTCTCTGCTTTCTTGCTTGCTGAATCTCCTTTTCTACATTTCAAAAGAGATTGTCTTAAGACACACCCCATACTAAAATTGTCTCATTAACATAACAATGAACACCCATTCCCAAATGAAATTGTAACCACAAGTATGTTGTTGTTAGGTGCCCTCAATTCTGCTCTGATTCGTGTTGTTGTTGTCATGTGCCTTGAGTTGAGTCAGACCCCTCCTTGGATTTCTCAGGCCATATCTCTACGGAAGTAGACTGCCCAATCTTCCTTCCAAGGAGTGGCTGGTGGGTTTGTACCACCAGCCTTCTGGTTAGCAGTCAAGTGCCTTAGGCACTATGCTACCAGAGCCAGTGAAAATCTTATGAATTGCAGTTAAACAGTCTTATAACCACAGGTTTAGGGGTTAGGATTTATAATACATATTTTTTGGGAAACAATTCAATCCATAATTGAATTGCTATTGACTATTGACAGAGGGTTATTTTTTTTTCTCCAATACCTACTCATATAATAAAGAATGCATTTTGGGGAGGTCTGAATTAAAAATATTTTCTGACTTCTCTCCTCTAGATGAATATAAAAACTGGAAAAAACTGGGTGGATGTTGGAAATGCTGTGATCGCTGATGAATTTTTTCAGGCTGCCATAGCTGTAAGTTTTTTTAATTTTTAGCTGTAGGAATTATTAGTAACATCTGTGATTATTATCATCATTATATTGTATCGTGGTTTTGTTTTCAAGAGTCTGGAGCAATTATATGTTAAATTAATGCAAAGGAACTCTACTGATATCCCCTTGACCATGCAGAAGATTGCTGTGGAGAGTGACCTCTTCAAAGTGCTTTTTATTCAGGCTGAATCAGTAAGTACTGTAGTCACCAGGACCTTGCAGTGGACCATTTTGTATATTATAATGTACAGAAATGCAAAAGTGAAAGTCAGCTTTCTTTGGCCTTATAGGAAATTATATTTAGCCTTTTTATCTTTGTCTTGTATCTAAAAGTGATATTTCTAATGGTGATTGCTATCTTTGAGAATGTGTGAGGTTGAAAAGACTAGTCTGCAGCCAAACATCATTTTCAACCGCTGTATGTAATATCTGTCATTTGATTTATGGGCAGCAGGCTATCCTTGAATGACCTGTCTCTATTTGTGACTCTCTCTTACATTCACTATCTGCTTAAAATACTTGCCTGAAAAGAACCTTCTCATTTGCAATCATTATGGGTTGTTTGCTGATGTTTTCTAGAAGTCTGCTGTTATCATATAGTGTACAATGTTGTGCCTCACCTCTCTTTGGCTTCTCAGCTTCCTCTTTTCTGTTACCATACAGTTAAATTTGCATGTTCAGTTTGTAAAATGTGAGCTATGGTGAGTTCTCTGTCTTTCATTACATAATCCTAGAAGTAAAAGAGACTTTAACTATCAACTAAAATAATCCCCTT
>NW_006923496.1:27329-32631 GCF_000298275.1 Orycteropus afer afer | reverse complement strand
CTGCTGGGTTCGATAATTCACTGCAGTGGCCACACAGAACTCACAGATTATGGGGTTTATTAGGGAAGCACCAGGTTACAATTCAAGTTCAGGAACAATGTTCAGTTTCACCCAACAGTCTCTCTCAGTCTTTCTCCCAGCAGTGCATGTCTCTCGGTGTCTCTTTCGGCAGCACATCCTTCTTAGCCAGCAGTCAGAGAGAGTTCTGCCTCTAGGAGGCCTCCTTTTGAGCCTGGCAGAGTGACCAAACTAGCCAATCATAACATCAGAATTCTAAGGACGTGAGAGAGTGAACTTCCCAGAACATTACTTTGTGCTGCTCCCAACAGAAATACCCCAGGTGGATGATTTTAACATTCAGAAGCTACACAGTTTCTCACAGCAAATTCCACCATAGAGTTTACAAAGACTTATGGCTAGAAAAGCCATACCAGGTAATTTACTGCAGCACAGTGTGTGTGTACATATATATACACATACATACATACATATATATATATACTTCAAGGAAATAGTTCATGCTGTTGTAGGGGTTGGCAAGTCACAAGTCCTTGAGTCAGAAGTCAAGCTGGAGGCTTCTCCTGACTTATAGCTGCACAGGCTGAAAAACTCAAGATGAGGTTAGATGGCAGCCTACTGGCTGCAAATCCTGATAAATCGTGGATCAACAGGTAAGATGGCAGGCTGCTAGCTCACAGGCTACAGAAACTAACAAATCCCAAGATTGGCAGCCAGTATGGCAGACTCAAGTCCAAAGAGCAAAAGAGCAGAGGTCAGATGATAATAAGCCAGATACAGGATCCCTATCAAGCAAATAGCCAGACAGCTTTGCCAGAATGTCAATATATATTGGATACAGGCCAAGCCCCTGAGGAAGCTCTCTTTCAACTGATTGGCTGCTCTTAGCAGATCTCTTCATGGAAGTGATTACATTATATAAGATTTCATCACAAGGAATGACTATATCATTACATAACTGCTAAACAACATAACTGTCAAACCAGAGAATCATGGTCCAGCCAAGTTGACACACAGCTTTAACCATCACAGTCCACCCCTTTTCAACTTGGTATCTGCACATATCTCCTTAAACCATACGTAATTTCTAAATAAAGACAATTATAACTACTTTCTTCCAGTACCCATTCTATATTTTAGTTTCTCTCAGCAAACATCTCAGCTGGCTGTGGTTCTATGCTTGGTGGGGTAAACCAAACCTTCATTCCTGAAGAGATTAGGCCATTAATAGTCTTGTTGGAATTGGGTTGTTGTAGTTTTCATTGACTTTAATCATAGGGCAGAGTAGTACTAAGAGATGTACTAAGGAGTCTCTTCTATTCCAGACATAGTCTTGTTTACCTACCTCCATTATGTAATATCAAAGGAGCAATGGTGGAGGAGTGGGTAAAGCATTTGGCTGTTAACCAGAAGTTTGGAGGTTCAAACCCACCATCTGCTTAATGGGAGGAACATGAAGCAATCTGCTTCCATAAATATTGGAAACCCCTATGAGGGTTTCTCTGGTAGCATAGTGCCTAAGGCACTTGACTGCTAACCAGAAGGCTGGCAGTTCAAATCCACCAGCCACTCCTTGGAAGGAAGGTTGGGCAATCTACTTCTGTACTGATACTGCCTCGGCAACCCAAGGAGGGGTCGCTATAAGTTGGGTCCGACTTGATGGCCCATAACAACAACAACATGAGGGTTGCTGAGTTGGAATCAACTTTATGGCAGTGGGTGTTTATCAATCCAATCTCCCCTTGGTAATTGGGATCAATCACACCAGACAATATGGTTCCTCCCTTCTTTCCCTGTTGATCCAGAGGTGTGGAGAGCCCACAGTGGCCAGGTAGCATTCTTAACTTCTAGTTCAGTGGAGTCAGTGTTGTATCTCCAGGTGGAAGTGTTCCTCCTTTTGGAACTAAGACCTCCAGACTTACAGAACACAGGGTTGCAGGCACAGAGAGAAAATTTTTTTCAAGTGGGTCATCAGAGATAATAGTGAGTGATACTACTCCCATTTTCAACTCTTGGATCCTGGACCTGTGAATCTTGGCTATTGGAAAAACAACACCATATATTAATTAGATGCTGTTTAGAACATACAGAGCCCTTTGGGGGATATTGCCCCAACCCTGCAATATTAGCACTCATTTAGTACAATAATTGGATCATTCTGTTAAGCCAGCTGCTTCAGGATGAGGGAAACATGGTAAAACTAGTGAATTTCATGAGCATGTGTCCATTGCCACAATTCATTTGCTGGTAAGTGAGCCCCTTGATCTGAAGTGATGCTGTGAGGGATTGACAGCATGACAGTATATAAGGCATTGTCTAAGTCTACAGATGGTAGTTTTGGTAGAAGCGTTGTATACAGAGAGGGAAAATCCATATCCAGAGTAAGTGTCTATTCCAGTAAGAACAAAAATCTGCCCTTTTGATGATATTAGTGGTCTAGTGTAATCAACCTGCCACCAAGTTGTTTGCAGATTGCTTTAAGAAATGGTTCTATACCAGGGACTAAGTGTTGGTCTCTGCTGCTGGAAGATTGGACATTCAGCTGTTGCCAAGTCATCCTTGGTTAGTGGAAGTCATTGTAGCTGAGCCCATGCATAACTTCCATACCTACCACTATGGCCATTTTGTTCATGAGTCCATTTGGCAATGACAGGAGTGGCTGAGGAAGGAGGATGACTGATTTACACTGACCATGCCATCCTATCCACTTGATTATTAAAGCCTGCCTCTGCTGATGGGGAGCATTCACGTGAGACACAAGTATCTTCACTTTATTGCCCCATTCAGAGAGGTCTATACACATACTTCTTCCCCATACCTCATTGTCACCCATTTTCCAATCATGTTCCCTCCAAGTCCCTGACCATCCAGACAAACCATTGGCTACAGCTGATGAATCAGTATACAATTGCCCATCTGGCCATTTCTCCTTGCAAGAAAAGTGAACAACCAGATCCACTGCCTGTAGTTTTGCCCATTGGGAGGATTTGCTTTCACCAGTGTTCTTCAGAGAAGTCGCAGAAAGGGGCTGCAGTGCTATTGTTGTCTGCTTTCAAGTGGTGTATCCATATCATGCAGAACCATCTGTAGACCAGGCACAAGTTTTCTCTTTCTCAGCCAACTGATCATAAGAAACTTCCCTTGAGGCCATGGTGCAGAATGGGAGAGGGAAGGTAATATGACAGGAGTAGAGACCTTGGGCATTTGGTCTACTTCCTCATGCAGCTTACTTGTTCCTTTAGGCCCTGTTCAAGTTTGATCTCATATATACTACTATTTAATGATGGTGTACTGCTATGCATTTCAACTTTATGATTGTGAGTCAGAGAACACCCAGTTCATGATGAGCATCTCAGGCTGCGTGGTGATATGGTGGCCCATGGTTTGGTGTTCAGTCTCTACTAAGGCCCAGTAGGAAGCCAAAAGCTGTTTCTTAAAAAAAGAATAATTATCTGCAGAGGATGCCAGGGCCAGGGCTTTGCTCCAAAACTGTAAGTATCTTCTCTGTTGATTCACCAATGGAGGCCTGGCAAAGATACTAAGCAGTATCTCTATCCACCACTGACACTCCAAGCACTATGGGATCAGCCAGATAATAAGGCCCAAGTGGCAGAGTGCCTTGCACAGCAGCCTGAACTAGCTTCAGAGCCTTGTCTTGTTCTGGGCCCCACTCAAAACTAGTAGCTTTATGAGTCACTTGATAAATAGGCTGCAGCAACACACCCAAATGAGGGATACGTTGTCTCCAAAATCCAAAGAGGCACACTAGATGTTGTGCCTCCTTTTCAATTGTGGAGGGGGCAGTTGCAATATTTTATCCTTCACTTTAGAAGGAATATGCCCTATGCCATTGGAATCCCTAGAAATTTCAATGAGGCAGAAGGCACCTGAAATTTTGTCAGGTTAATTTCCCATACTCTAGCATGTGGATGTCTTACTAATAAGTCTAGAGTCATTGATACTTCTTCCTTAGTAGGTTTAATCAGTATAATGTAATCAATGTAATGTGCCAGTGTGACATCTTGTGGAAGGGAAAGGCGATCAAGGTTCCTGTGGCCTAAATTATGACATAGTACTAGATAGTTAATGTACTTCTGAGGTAGCACAATGGAGGTGTATTGCTGACCTCACCAGCTGAACACAAACTGCTTCTGGTGATCCTTCAAAAATCAAAATTAAGAAAAAGGCATTGGCCGTATTAACAGTTATATAACAGATACCAGGGAATATGTTAATTTGCTCAAGTAATGAAACGACATCTGGAATAGCAGGTGCAGTCGGAGTCACCACCTGGTTAAGGTTTATGACTTCACTGTCATTCTCCAAGATCCATCCTTTTTTTTTTTTTCCAGACAGGACAGATAGGTGGGTTAAATTGTGATGTGGTGGGAATCACCACTTCTGCATCCTTCAAGTCTTTGATGGTGGCACTAATCTCTTCAATCCCTCAAGGAATGTGATACTGCTTTTAGTTTATTATTTTTTTTTTGGTAAGGGCCATTCTAATGGCTTCCACTTGGCTTTTCGTACCATAATAGCCTTAATCCACATGTCAAGGATTCAATGTGGGGGTTCTGCCAGTTGCTGAGTACGTATATTACAATTATGTGTTCTGGAAATGGGGAAGTCACTACAGTATGTGTTTGGGGACCCACTGTGAGATTGACCTGAGCGACTCCATTAATAACCTGACTTCAATTCTGTACATTCCTACTCTGATTGATGTACCACAGTGACATTTTGGCTCTTCTGGAATTAGTGTGAATAAAAAGCCACTGTCCACTACATAAATGGAAGAACCTACCTTGTTTATGGATAGGTAGACTAAATATTGTGAAAATGTCAATACTACCTAAAGCAATCTACATTTAATGCAATCCCAATCCAGATATCAACAAATTTTTTTTAAGGATGGAAAAACTAAGTTCTAATTTCATATGGAAAGGAAAGAGACCGAGAATAAGCATAGAACTCAAGAAGAAAAATAGTGGGAGATCTCACGCTCTCAGATATTAAGAACTACTATACAGCCACAGTAGTCAAAACAGCATGGTATTGGTACAATGACAGACAGATAGACCAAGGAACAGAATCAAAAGTCCAGATATAGACCCATTCATCTATGGATAACTAATCTTTGACAAAGGTCCAAAACCCATTAAATGGGGAAGAGACAGCCTCTTTAACAAATGGTGCTGGCAAAACTGGATATCCACCTGTAGAAAAATGAAACAAGACCCATACCTCACCCCACACACAAAAACAAACTCAAGCTGGATCAAAG
>NW_006923496.1:17225-19298 GCF_000298275.1 Orycteropus afer afer | reverse complement strand
TTCATCATAGCAAAGAGATGGAAACAACCTAAATGCCCATCAGCGGATAAATGGATAAACAAATTTTGGTACATGCACACAATGGAATACTATGCTACATGAAAGAACAATGAGGGATATGCAAATCATCTCACAACGTGGATGAACCTGGAGGACATTATGCTCAGTGAAATAAGTCAATCACAGAAAGACAAGTAATATATGAGCCCATTACTGTAAAAAGACAAAGAAGGGTTTGTTTGGGAAAGGGAACTCACTTAGTATGTTACTGGGATGGGGAGGGAGGGGAGGGATTAATTTTGGGCTAGTTGGGGCCTACACGCTGACGTGGGTAGGGGGAGGGATATATGGGAAGGATCTGTGACCACCATGGAAACTGTAGGAAATGGGAGGACACTGAATTGTGCACACAAGTGATAGACGACAGATGCTAATACCAACCAATGTGTTCAAAATACTTCATTGACATTAACACCAAACACCAGGCTACAGATAAACACATAAACATCTGAGATGAACAGATGTGGGTCAATGAACAGAAGTATACTCTAGACCAAGGATAGATTCAGCTGAAGCTAATCTTGCACAGATACCAGTGATACAAAATACCTGTAATCCTTACAGAAGCAACAGAAGTCAGAGATAGAGGAATCCCTCACAGACAACCAGACACTATGGGAGAGAGATCCAGTAGATCTGCTGTCTCAGGACCATAGTACTGGGGGACACCAGACTCAGTTGCACAACAAAATACATAAAGCATTGCTCCACATCCTACATTGGTGAGAAGCGACTGGGGTCTTAAAAGCTTTCAGGTGGCTATCTAAGCTGCAGCTAACGGTCTCATAGCATTGGAAGCTAAGAAGAACACACACACACACACACACACACAAACAAAGGCATTTGGAAGCAATCAGCCATAGGACACCGTGGCCCTCAAGACCAGAAGAACTAGAGGGTGCCTGGCTACCAATGTCAACCACTCAGGAAAGGATCAAATCTGGAGATCCTGGATAGAATGGGAGGGAAAACGTGGAACAAAATCCAAAAACTCAATAATGACCATAATTACTGGTCAGATGAAATCTGGTGAGACCCTCAATACTATGGCCCTGGAATACATTCTGCAACTGGAATAAAACGCATCCCCAGGGGTTGGCTGTCAGCCCAATAGTTAGCAAGATGTACATGCAGACCACTCAACCCAGGATGATGCACCCGTATACTCTATGATAATACATCCCTTAGAGCAATAGACCACGGGACACCAGAGGACCAACATTCAAATTGAGGAAATGCAGGACAAATAGGAGTGCATAATTATGAGGGACTAAGGGGGAGAGTTACATCGTAGGGAGGGGAGGAGACTGGGTTAGGGTTGGACATGGTAAATGGGGAATGAAACTAAATGTACATGTAATGTTGAATGTAAAACAAGCTCTTAAAAAAATAAAAAAGCCACTGTCTTGTAAGACCTGAGAAGTCTAATTATTTCCTCTTTCCCAGTGAACAGTCACTTTCATAAAAGGCTATTGTTCTGCTTACCTAGTGTCACTCTGACAGGAATATAACACAAATGGGATGGCTTGAACAAACAGGAGTTTATTCTCTTACAGTTTGGGAGCCTAGAAGTCCGAGTTCAAAGTGCCAGGCTCTATGAGCTGTGTGAAAGCCCCTTGACCTTGGGCTTCAGCTCTGCCTCTTGCTCCCAGTCCACTAAAGCTAGAGGCATCTCTTCACTCAGACAGCTACTGGCTGCTGAGGCTGACAAACCCAAGATTGCTAAATAAAATGGCAAGTCCTGATGTTATCAAACAGCACAGTAGGGCATTAATTCAAGTCCATTGCAAGTCCCAAGGTCGGCAGAGCATGGCAGGCTGCTGAACAACGACTTGGCTACGTGCAGGTCCAAGTGTGCCATAAGCTAGAGACCATTCTGCAAGGCTTCTCCTTATATACAGGAAGCAGACCACATTCCCTCGGGCAGCTATTCAGCTGCTCACAGTAGATTCCACCATGGAGTTGATTACCAATCTCATCATACTACATCCAGCTGCCCAGCCATTCAACCAG
>NW_006923496.1:15665-17055 GCF_000298275.1 Orycteropus afer afer | reverse complement strand
CATTCAATTCAAAAGATTGTATGTCTATAAACTGTCTCAAGTCTGGGAATTGATTGAGGGTCCATGATTCTCTGTTCTGGTGATTCATGTTAGGCTACTGTTCATGTGACTTAGAATTTTTCTGCCTGTACAGATAAAGTAAACATTTAATAGATTTCCCATCTATTTCATTCTTAGGGGCACCATGCCTAAGTAGCCAATGCCATAAGTCCATATTAGTTAGACTGTTGTGATTACTACTTTGAGTCTACTGTTTATTATGGTGATCATGCCAACTTTGTCTTTGTTGATTTAGTGCTGCCACTTGGCCCGTATTAGCATGAGGTCCAATTAGCCCCTTTGTAGTTAGATGTCTTAATTCACTTAGGGCAGTTCCCACTTCCAAATCTGACTTATATGAAATAGAAATCACAGCAGTCTTCAAGGATGCTGGCCTCCCTTCACAAAGTTGTTACTCACCATTGTGGTAAAAGATGTGTCCTCTAGCACTCCTTGTATATTTCACCATTCAAAGTTGGGAATTCAATTGGTCCTGTAATTCAGCCATGATATTATGATAAGACGTTGTGGTTTTTTTTCCCAAACAATATCAACTTTGTTACTGTAAGAAATAGACTTTCTTTTAGGGCACAAGTGGCAACAATGTCTTTTATGTGTTGCTTGAGTTGTGACTCTGAAGCCCTTAGCTCATCTCTTTCTTTTACCACTTTGTCTAGTATAAGTAGGACCAACCAACCAGCTTCTCTAGACTTCTCATTCTGACACAATTGCAGAAAAGTATCAAACATGGATCACCCAGAGCCTCACTTTAACAATACTTTATCTTTGTTGTTATTAGATGCCATCAAGTTAGTTCCAACTCATAGTGACCCTGCGTACAACAGAATGAAACACTGCCTCATCCACCATTATCCTCATAGTCCTTGTATTTTAGAACCCATCATTGTAGCCACTGTGTTAATCCATCTCATTGAAGGCCTTCCCCTTTTCCACTGACCTTCTACTTTACAAAGCATAATATCCTTCTCCAGGGACTAGTCTCTTCTAACAATATGACCAGAGTAGGAGAGATAAAGTCTGGCCATACTCACTTCTAAGGAGAATTCTGGCTGTACTTCTTTCAAGACAGATTTGTTCATTCTCCTGGCTATCCATGGTATTTTCAGTATTTGCCAATACCACAATTCAAATGCATCAATTCTTTTTCAGTCTGTCTTATTTATTGTGCTACTTTCAGATTCATAGGAGCCAACTGAAAATACAATGGCTTTGGTCAAGTGCACCTTAGTCTTCAAAGTGCTATCTTTGCTCCATAACACTTTTATTTATTAACACTTATTATTTATTTGTTTTAAGAGTTTGTTTTACATTCAATATTACATGTACATTT
>NW_006923496.1:4994-13051 GCF_000298275.1 Orycteropus afer afer | reverse complement strand
TTCAATATTGTAACTCAAGGGTTGAAGTTTTTCTTCAGTTCTTTCAGCTTGAGAAATGCTGAGCATGTTCTTCGGTTTTGGTTTTCTAACTGCAGATGTTTGCACATTTCATTATAATAATGTACTTGGTCTTCTCATGCCATCCTTTGAAATCTTCTCTCAGCTCTTTTATCATCTCTTCCATTTGCTTTAGCTGCTCTCCTTTCAAGAGCTAATTTCAGAGTCTCTTCTGATATCTATTTTGGTCTCTTCTTCCTTTCCTATCTTTTTAATGACCTTTCGCTTTCTTCATGTGTGATGTTTTTGATGCCATCCCACAAGTCATCTGGTCTTTGGTCATTGGTATTCAGTGTGTTGAATCTGTTCCTCAAATGGTTTCTAAATTCAGGTAGGATATAATCAAGTTCCTATTTTGCTGCTCATGGACTTCTTTTAATTTTCTGCAGTTTTAACTTGAACTTGCATATGACCAATTGATTGTCTGTTCCACATTCAGCTACTGGCCTTCTTCTAACTGGTAATGCTGAGCTTCTCTATCACCTCTTTCCACAGATGTAGTAGATTTGAATCCTTTGTATTCCGTCTGGTGAGGTCCTTGTGTATAGATGCTGTTTATGTTACTAACAAAAGATATTGGTAATGCATAAGTCGTTTTTCTTGCAAAATTCTATCATGCGGTCTCTGGCATCATTTCCAAGGCCATATTTTCTAACTAACAATAATTCTTCTTTGTTTCCAACTTTTACATTTCATTCACCTCTAATAATCAATACATCTTGATTGCATGTGAGCACAATTTCAGACTGCATAAGTTGGTAAAAATCTTCAATTTTTTCTTCTTTGGCTTTACTGGTTGGAACATAAATTTGAATAATCGTAGGAGTAACTGGTCTTCCTTGTGGACATGTAGATATTATCCTATTACTGACAATGATGTACCTCAGAATAGACTTTGAATCATTGACAATGTTGTACCTCAGGATAGACCTTGAAATGTTCTTATGAACAATGAATGTGGTGACATTCCTTTTCAATTTGTCATTCCTGGCATAGTAGACTGTATGATTTTGTGACTCAAAATGGCCAAAACTTGTTCATTTCAGCTCACTAATGCCTAGGATACCAGTCTTTCTGCCTTTCATGTAATTTTTGATAATTTTCAATTTTCCTACATTCATGCCTTGTACATTCTGTGTTCCAATTATTAATGAATATTTGCAGCCATTTCTTAACATTTTGTGTTGAGTCCCATCAACAAATGAAGGTCCTGAAAGCTTTACTCCATCCATTTCATTAAGGTCAGCTCTAGTTTGAGGAGGCTGCTCTTCCCCAGTCTTATTTTGAGTGCTTTCCAACCTGAGGGGCTCATCTTCTAGCACTGTATCAGGCAATGTTTCACTGCTATTCATAAGGTTTTCCAGTAATAGATCAGACATTGTTTCATTGCTATTCATAATGTTTCAGTGGCCAATTTTTTCATGAGTGGATGGCCACATCCTTCTTCTCAGTCTGTCTTAGTCTGGAAGCTCCACTGAAATCTGTCTACCATGGGTGACCCTGCTGGTATTTGAAATACTGGTGGCATAGCTTCCAGCCTCAGAGCAACATACAAGCCACCATAGGACGACAAAGTGATAGACGAGTGTTAGTTATTTATGGCTTCTTCTTGTTGTTGTTACGTGTTTTTGAGTTGGACCCAACTCATAATGACCCCCCTCCTTGGGTTTCCAAGGCAGGATCACTACAGAAACAGATTGCCCCATCTTCCTTCCGAGGAGTGGCTGATGGGTTTTAACTGCCAGCCTTCTGGTTAGCAGTCAAGTGCCTTAGGCACTATGCCACCAGAACTCCTTATTGATTGCTAGTGGATAGGAATGCAATTGATTTCTGTATATTGGTCTTTTACTCTGTAATCTGACAGAAGTTGTTTATTAGTTTTAATAGTTTTTTTGTGGATTCCTTAGGATTTTCATGTCATTTGCAAATTGAAATAATTTTACTTGTGAATTATATTTAGAAATAAATGTAACAAAAGGAGTGCAAGATTTGTATACTGCAAACTACAAAATACTGTTGAAAGGAATTGAAGATCTAAATGCATGGTATGATATTTTGTCTTAACATACCAGAAGACTTAATGTCAGTATTCCCTAAAGTGAAAAGTAGAGTCAATGTAATCCCTATCAAGATTTCAACTACCTTTTTTGGCAGAAATTAATAAGCTTATCCAAAAATTCATATGGGAATGCAAAGAATGGTGAAAATTCAGAACAGTCTTTGAAAAGAAGAAAAAAGTTGAAGGATTTCCAGTTCTTAATTTGAAAACCTAGTACAAAACAACAATAATCAAAACAGTATGGTGCTGGGAGGCAGAGACAAGATGGTATCCTGCTAACGCATTCCAGGCAATCCCTCTACAACAGATACCTGGAATAACTGAGTGAAACAAATACAAATAATGGTCCTGGGATTCTGAGCATCAAATGAGAGGATAAAGAATTAGATTGAATGCTGATTGGAAAGGGAGATGGAGTGAGGACATTGAGGAGAGAGAAAAAGCTAGGCACTGATGAAGTGTGATCATGTAGGCATCATACACGGATGAGGAGTAACCAACCTCATGGAATCCACACTGTGATAGACAAACATTGTGGACAAATCTGGAGGGAAGTAAGGTGAGAATATATGCTGGATCTGGGAGAAGAAAATTCAGGGAAATAGTTCCGATTTCTAGTGGCACAGGCAACCATGAAGCAAGGAAGGAGCTATAGAAGGGAAATGAAACAGCTCACAACTAGTAAACACTAATCATTTGGGTTGAGGCCCCACATGAGGGAAAAGTCCTGTGGGGTCGCATTGGAAGAAGCTAGATTCTGGTTAGGCACCCACTTGATTGAGTCTGGGCAGGAGTTGCTTAAGTGGCTGTATCTTCTCAGAAGGGTACCAGACTCATGCCAGTTAATCACGACTGGAGATGTGCATTTGCCGCTCTAACAAACATATGTTCTCAGTGACTAGGCGTGAGCCATCTTCCTGCTCTCACAAACTGGTGGCTAAGGAAATACCCTGGCCACCCCCACCTGCCTGAACCCTAGGCTGCTTCCTCAGCAGCCTACTCACCTGCCACAAAAATGCCTCAAACAGACAGAGTGAGGGTCTGCAGCTTGCCATGCATGTGCTTTTGTCACTGACTGATCTTTCTCTCATTGAATATAAAAGGCACAATCCTGCACCAGGCTCTTTGTACATTGATGGGCCCATGCTCTGGTGAATCAATATATTATGCCACAATTGCCCACTCCCAGGGCTGCTGGCTGGCCATAATGACAAAAACCACTCCTTCTTTGCTTTCTTATTCTCTTCCTCTTCTTTTTCTTTTCTTTTTTTTCACATTTTCTTTTTATTTGTTCATTTCTCTCTCCATCTTATATTTACCCATCCTTCCTATCATCCACCCTCATTTATTTATTTTTAATTTTCCCTTCATTTTTTTCTCCTTTCCCATTCCATGAGAGGAGGACATTAACTCTCCACTAGTCTGCCCTACCACCTCACCCAATGGGTGAGCACCCCCACCTGCTCCTGCACCATGTATCAGTGACAGTCTGTGGCCAACACCTGCTCATCCCACCTGCAACTCCGCTTCATGACAAACACTACCAGTTTTTCCACCCACCTGGAGACAGCTGGGGAGTACCCCAGTGCTGCCAAGCTAACAACCAAAGAAGCATGCCTGCCCAACTCACAGAGATATATTCAAGCAAAGCAATACAAAAAGTAGGGTGATACAAACCAACACATAAAAACAACAACTTCAGAATGTCTTGGAGACAACAGACAACTTCAATTCAGCAAAGAAACAGGACAAGGTAGCAGAAGTAAGTGGCCAAAGTAAAGAACTAGGAAGCCTCCAAGATGAAGAATAGGTCATAAAACTACCTAGTAAGGAATTGTGTGTGTGTGTGTGTAATCTTCCAAAAGCTTAAAGGAAGCCATAACCAAAAGCAAGGAAAAGACAGGTAGTACCCTAGAATAATTCAGGAAAACAATACAAGAGCAAAATGAGAAAATAAACAGATACTTAGAAAAAAATCAACAATTATAAATCCAGAAGATTAACACTAAAATTACGAAGATTGGTAACACATTGGAAGGAAAAAAGAATGGAATTGAATTGTCTGAAGAATGGATTGGCCTGCTAGAAGGCAGTGGATAAATGTATAAAATTTTGAAAGTAAAAAAACTTGCCAACCAAGAATTATATATCCAGCAAACCTGTCACTCAAATATGATGGTAAAATTAAGACATTCCCAGATAAACAGAAATTAATGTATTTGGAAAAACCAGACCAACCTTAGATGAAATGCTAAAGGGAGTCATTCAGACATAAAAGCAACAAAGTAAGATGACATAAGATTAATACAAGTGACAACATCACCCTGAAACCAACCCAGAAAAAGAATTATCAAAGCTAAAACAAGCTTACAGATCAGAAGATAAAGAATCGAGGTGTGAATCTGTAAACAGCACAACTACAAAGCAAAAAGAGAGAATAAATGGTATAATTATAGGCCTTCCAAATGGAGATGAGCTCAAGGTTATATCAATATAACAAAGACTGTTACAAACTTAATAAGATAAAAGTTAATTACAGGGTAATCACAAAGAAAAATAATAAGTCTTCTAACCAAAAGAAGAAAGAAGGAAACCTCAAAGACTTGTTGTTGTTGTTATGTGCCATCGTGTTGGACCCGACTCATAGCGACCCCTCCTTGGATTTCTGAGGCAGTATCACTACAGAAGTAGATTGCCCCATCTTCCTTCCAAGGAGTGGCTGGTGGGTTTGAACCACCAGCCTTCTGGTTAGCAGTCAAGTGCCTTAGGCACTACGCTACCAGACTTAGGAAACACAAAACCAATAACAGTGAAGAAAATGAATACAAAGCATGATAACAAAATGAACTCGGCACAGAAAAATAGTTGGAAAAAAGAAACCATTAATTAATACCACAATACAATGCACAAAAGAATAGCAGCACTAAATTCACACCTATCATTAATTATAATAAATGTTAATGGATTAAATGCACAGGTCAAGAGAAAGAAAGTAGCAGAATGGATAAGAACCCATTAATATACTGCCTACAGGAGTGGCTTAGACAAAAAGATAAAAATAAAGTAAAAATCAAGGAATAGAAAAAAATATATCAAGCTAATGGCAACCAGAAAAGAGCAGGAGTGGCAATATTAATTTCTGGTAAAAAGGACTATAAGGTGAAAACCAGCATTAAGGTACAAGAAAGGACATTTTATAATGATAAAAGGGTCAATCTGCCAAGAAGACATAACTATGATAAATATCCGCACACTCAGTGAAAGAGCTTCCAAATACATTAAGCAAACACTAACAGAATTTAAAATAGAAATAAACAGTTCTACAGTAATAGGAGATTTTTAACATACTACTTTTGATGAAGGATGGAACAACTAGAAAGATACTCAACAAAAATACAGAGGATCTCAACAACATAGTTAGCCAACTTGACCTCATAGATGCATACAGAACACTCCACCCAATGAAAACACAATGCACATTCTTTTCCAGTGCACATGGAATGTTCTCCAGAATACACCATATGTTGCTCCTCAAAATAAGCCTCATTAAATTTAAAAAAAAAAAAAAACAAACCTCCCAAATACTACAAAGCATGTTCTCAGATCGTAACACCTGAAATGGACAATGTCACAACAGAACCAACTGAAATAAAAAAGAAAATAACTGAATACTAATGAAGGACTGTACTCCAACCAATTTGAAAACCTAGAAGAAATGGTCATATTTGTAGAAACACACAACCTACATTTCAATTAACACACACTGAAGTAGAAAATTTTTACAGACCCATAACAAAAGAAGAAATTGAACAGGTCATCAAAAAATTACCAACTGAAAAAATTCCTGGCCCAGATGGGCCATAGGAGAATTCTAGCAAACATTCAGAGAAAAGCTGATGCTAATTCTAGTAAAACTATTCCAGAACATAGAAAGTGATGGAATACATATAAATTCATTTTATGAAGCAAGAATAACACTGATGCCAAAACCAGGCAAAGACACTACTAGAAAGGAAAATTACAGACCAATATCCCCTTTAAATATAGACACAGAAATCTTCAATAAAATCCTAGCCAATGGAATTCAAGACTATATCCCAAAAATAATACATCATGAACAAGTGGGATTCATACCAGGTATGCAAGTGTGGTTCAACATTAGAAAAACAATCAATGTAATCCACCACATAAATAAAACAAAGGAGAAGAACCACATGATCATATCAATTGATGCAGAGAAGGCATTGATAAATTTCAACACCCATTCCTGATAAAAATAAATCTTAGCAAAATAAGATTAGAAGGGAAATTCCTCAACATAATTAAAGGATTATGCAGAATGCCAACAGCCAACCTTATTCTCAATTGAGAGAGACTAAAAGCATTCCACCTGTGAATGGGAACCAGACAAGGATGCCCTCTATCACCATTCATATTCACATCGTATTGGAAGTCCTAGCCAGGACAATAAGACAATAAGGCGAAATAAAAGGCATCCAAATAGGGAAAGAAGGAGTAAAACCATCTCTGTTTGCTGATGACATGATCCTATACATAGAAAACCTGAGAGACTCAGCAAGGAAATTACTAGAATTAATTGAAAGATTCAGTAAAGTGGCAGGATATAAGATCAACATACAAAAATTAGTTGGATTACTCTACATCAATAAGAGATCTCTGAAAAGGAAATATGGAAAACAATACTATTTACAGTAGCTACCAGAAAGATAAAATACTTAGGAGTAAATATTATCAGGAACACAAAATACCTACAGAAAAAAATCTATAAATCACTACTACAAGAAAGTATAAGAGACCTACATAAATGGAAGATTATGCCATGCTCATGGATAGGAAGACAATGTTGTGAAAATGTCAGTACCATCCAGAGCAATCTATGGATTCAATGTAATCCCAATACAAATTCCATCAACATTGTTTAAGGACATGGAAAAACCAATCATTAATTTTGTATAGAAAGGAAAAAGACATCAGATAAGAAAAGCACTACTGAAAAAGAAAAAAAGTAGGAGGTCTCACAATCCCAAACTCAAAATTTTGTATACAGCTGTGGTAGTCCAAACAGTCTGGTATAGGTACAATGACAGACACAGACCAGTGGAAAATAATTGTTGTTAGGTGCCATCGAATTGGTTCTGATACATAGCGACCCTATGTACAGCAGAATGAAACACTGCCCCGTTCTGTGCCAGCCAGCCTCACAATCCTTGCTATACCTGACCCCATCATTGCAGCCACTGTATCAATCCATCTGGTTGAGATTATTCCCCTTTTTCAGTTAACCTCCACTTTACCAAGCATGATATCCTTCTCCAGGGAATGGTCCCTTCTGACAACATGACCAAAGTAGGTGAGATGAAGTCTGGCCATTCTTGCTTCCAAAGAGCATTCTGGCTACACTAATTCCAGTACAGATTTGTTAGTTCTTCTTGCAGTCTATGGTAATTTCAGTATTCTTCGCCAGCACCAAAATTTCAAGGCATCAACTCTTCTTTGTTCTTCCTTATTCATTGTCCAGCTTTCACATGTGTGTGAGGTGATTGAAAATACCGTGTCTTGGGGTAGGCTCACCTTAGTCTTCAGAGAGACATCTTTGCTCTAAAGCACTTTAAGGAGGTATGGTGTTCTTTATATTATCCCACAGTTCTTCTGTTTTCAGTCATTGGTTTTCAATTAATCAAATCTGTTCTTTAGATGGTCTCTAAATTCAGGTGGGATGTAATTAGAGCCATATTTTGGCTCTCGTGAACTTCTTTTAATTGTCTTCAGCTTGAACTTGCATATGAGCAGTTTATGGTCTGTTCACAGTCAGCTCCTGGCCTTGTTATGGCTGAAGATACTGAGCTTATCCATTACATCTTTGCACAGATGTAGTTGATCTAATTCCTGCATATTCCATCTGGCAAGGTCCACGTGTATA
>NW_006923496.1:2633-3904 GCF_000298275.1 Orycteropus afer afer | reverse complement strand
AACAACGACATACTTTAAAGAGGCAGCTCTTCCCTTGTTGTATTTTGAGTGCCTTCCAACCTGAGGGGCTTATCTTCTGGCATGATATTGGACAAAGTTCCAGGGCTATTCATAAAATTTTCCAGTAATATATCAGACAGTGCTTCCCTGCTATTCATAAGGTTTTTACTGGCCAGTTCCTTGAGAACTGGATGGCTCTTTCCTTCTTCTGAGTCTGTCTTAGTCTGAAATCTCCACTGAAACCTGTCCACCATGGGTGACCCTACTGGTATTTTAAATGTTGCTGGCATAACCTCCAGCCTCACGGCAACACATAAGCCACCACAGTATGACAAACTGACAGATGAGTGGTGGGGAACAGAATTGAGAACCCATAAATAGATCTATCCACCTATGGACAGCTGATCTTTGACAAAGGGCTGAAGCCTATTAAATGGGAAAGAGAAAGTCTCTTTAGGAAATGGTGCTTGTAAAACTGGATATCTATTTTCAGAAAACTGAAACAAGATTCATATCTCACACATGTATAAAAACTAATTTAAGATGAATCAGAGCCCTAAGTGTAAAACCCAAACTATGTTGTTGTTGTTGTTATGTGCTTATGGTAGCTCTGTGCATTTTTTGCCTTGCAGCTGTAGTCTCACATGGCCTCCTTCCTTTATCTCTCTGTCTGTTCTCTTTTATAAGAACAGCACTCAGATGGAATTAGGACCCACTCTACTCTGGTGTGACCTCATATTAAACGAATAACTTCATCAAACCCTCTTTTCATCTTTGTGAAAGACAAAATGCAATCCAAAACAACATGTTATGGAGGACTTCAAGATACGAAAAAAGTTTGAAAATCAGTGTGGGAAAATCAACAAGAAAGAAAATGAATTTTTATTGAATATGTGCTACATGCTCAACATTATGCTAAGAGCTGTAACATTCTTGATTGCTGAGATGAAATGAGGATCAAGTTGAAGCTAGTATAAATTTTAGTGGATGTATTCAGCATAGTTTACTGTCTTTGGATTGATTTGTCCTCATCAATTAGCATATTATGTGATAGTCCAGCGTTTAATGTCTTGCTTAAGTCATTACTGTTGAGCAGCAGTTCAGTTGGAGTTTTTCTTCTTTTTCCTAAAGGACAAACTTAAGGTTTCTTTTACTTTTTCTTTTTTTATTGTGATTTGGATGAAAATTTACAGAGCAAATTCACTTTCCATACAGCAGTTCACATACACTTTGTCTCATGACATTGACCACAATTTACCACAATGCAACAG
>NW_006923496.1:0-773 GCF_000298275.1 Orycteropus afer afer | reverse complement strand
GCCAATTGAGCTTGATGTCCCCTGCGACTATGGTCCCAAGCCTACAAGTTCAACTACTCGGTCCCTCTTGGTAGCTGTCTGTGACCAAGCAGTGACTACAACTTTGTCCCTTGTCAGCTCTACTATATACCTGGGAATTCAGATCATACACATAAACTTACAGGACCATTGTCTGCCAACCCTATACATGTTCTTGGGTACACTCCCTACTTCATAGACATACCTACTAGTTCAGCCTGTCCACCCATCTATCTACCAATATACCCATGTTTGCCTTCACTGACAATGCTGCACTATATGTGCAAGAGGGTTCATCTTTGATGTCTGTACCTCCCTATGTCTTTCTCTTCCTCAGTGACACTATAATGATTACTCACATTTGGTACATTGCCCTTCTCTTCACCCAAATCAATACTTATCTCTATCTATCTAAAAGTGTTCCCTCCATTTCCCTCCCCTCCCAACACTGGTAACCAACAAAGAACATGTCTTTCCATAGATAAACATTTCCTTGACTTTTACAATAATGGACTAATACAATATTTGTCCCTTTGTGATTGACTTATTTGACTCAGCATAATGTCCTCCAAGTTCATTTGCGTTATGTGGTGTTTTGCAGATTCTATATTATTCTTTAGTGTTGCATAGTATTCCATTATGTGTATGTACCAGTTTGGTTATCCATTCCTCAGTTGATGGACACCTAGGTTGTTTCCATCTTTTGGCTATTGTAAAAGAGTGCTGCAGTGAACATGGGTGTGCATATGTCTGTT
>NW_006923495.1:44530-45055 GCF_000298275.1 Orycteropus afer afer | reverse complement strand
GTTTGCCAGTGGTTTGCCAGTTAGAATAATCTTTTCAAAGATCCAACTTCTAGTCTTCTTGTTTTTTTTTTCTATTTTCTTTCTATATTCTGTCTCAATTATTTCTACTAGAATCTATTATTTCCTTCCTTCTGGTGACTGTAGGCTTTTTTGGTTGCTCCTTTTCTAATTGTTGGAAATATTGGGTTAAGTTGTTGATTTTTTTTTTTTTTTAATTATCTTCTTTTTTGATGTGTGCATCTATTGCTATAAATTCTCCTCTGATCACTGCTTTTACTGTGCTCCAAAGATTTTGGTATTGTGTTTTCATTCTCATTTGATTCAAATGATTTTTTTATTATTATTATTTCATTTTTTTAATTTCTTCTATTGCTCAGTCATTTTTAAGGAGGGTGTTGTGCAGTCCTTGTGTTTGCTCTTTTTACTGTTAGTCTTTCTGGTGTTGATTTCTAATTTTAGAGCTTTGTGATCTGAGAATGTGCTTTGCAGTATTTCAGTGTTTTTAAATTTATTGAGGTTTTCTTT
>NW_006923495.1:38780-43575 GCF_000298275.1 Orycteropus afer afer | reverse complement strand
ATACAATAGAACAAAACATTCCCTAGTCCTGTGCCAGCCTCATGATCCTTGATATACCTGATCCCATCATTGTAGTCACTGTGTCAATCCATCTCAGTGAGGGCCTTCTCCTTATTCACTGACCTTCCACATTACCAAGCACAATATCCTTCTTCAGGGAATGGTCCTTTCTGACAACATGACCAAAGTAACTGAGACAAAGTCTGGCCATTTTCCCTTCCAAGGAGTGTTCCGGCTGCACTTCTTCTGGAACAAATTTGTTCATTTTTTGGCAGTCCATGATACTTTTGCCAACACCACAACTCAAAAGCATCAACTCATCTTCAGTCTTCCTTTTACATTGTCCAACTCTCACATGCATATGAGGTGATTGAAAATACCATGGTTTGAGTTAGAAATACCTTGTCTCCAAGGATATATCTTTGCTCTTCAGCACTTTAAAAAGTTCATTGGTAGCAGATTTTCCCAGTGCAATACATTGTCTGATGTCTTGAATGTTGCTT
The DNA here is from genome assembly GCF_000298275.1 of Orycteropus afer afer. Taxonomy (NCBI): domain Eukaryota; kingdom Metazoa; phylum Chordata; class Mammalia; order Tubulidentata; family Orycteropodidae; genus Orycteropus; species Orycteropus afer. The sequence continues at coordinate 43,072 of NW_006923495.1, read as the reverse complement.
CCATTGGTATTGATCATGGAACCAAGTAATACAAAATCTTTAACAATTTCATTCTTCTCTCCATTTATTGTGATGCTGTTTATTAGTCCAGTTATGAATATTTTCATTTTCTTTATGTTGAGATGTAATCCACACTGTAGACTGATGTCTTTAGTCTTCATCAGTAAGTGCTTCAAATCATCCTCACTTTCAGCAAGGATATTTGTATAATCTGCATATTGCAGGTTGTTTATGAGCCTTCCTCCTATCCTGATGACATGTTCTTCTTCATATAGTCCAGCTTCTTGGATTATTTGCTCAGAATACAGATTAAACAAGTATGGAGAAAGGATACAACTTTGGCACACTCCCTTCCTGATTTTACATCATGCAGTATCCCCTTGTTCTGTTTGAATGGCAGACTCCTGGTCTACATATAGGTTCCTCTTGAGCACAATTAAATGTTCTGGAATTTCCATTCTTCAAAGGTTATCCATAATTTTTTATGGTCCACACTCAAATGTCTTTCCCTACTGAATAAAACACAGGTAAATATATCTTTGGTATTAATTGCTTTCAGCCAAGATCCATCAAACATCAGCTAAGATATCTCTCATTCTGTTTCCTCTTCTGACTCCAGCTTGAACTTCTGGCACTCCCCTGTCAATATACTCCTGCAACCGTTTTTCAATTATCTTCAGCAAAATTTTGCTTGCATGTGATTTTAATGATATGTTCGATAATTTCAACATTCTGTTGGATCACTTTTCTTTAGAATGAGCACAGATATACATCTCTTCCTGTCTATTGGTCGAGTAGCTGTCTTTCAAATTTCTTGGTGTAAATAAGTGAAAGTCTCCAGCACTGCAACAATTTGTTGAAACAGTTCAATATGTATCTCATCAATTCCTGGAGATTTTGTCTGTTAACTTCTTTACTTCATCATTTCTTCCATTTGCTTTAGCTACTATACCTTCAAAACCAAGTTTCAGAGTCTCTTCTGATATCCATTTTGGTCTTCTCTTTCTTTCCTTTATATTAAATAATGCTTTGTTTTCTTCATATATGATGTTCTTAATGTCATCCCACAACAAGTCTGGTCTTCAGTCATTGGTGTTCAATGGATTAAATCTATTTTTCAGATAGTCTCTAAATTCAGGTGGGATATACTCAACAGTGGATTTTGGCTTTCATGCACTTGTTTTAATTTTCTGCAGTTTCATCTTAAAGTCGCATATGAGAAATTGATGGTATGTTCCACAATGAGCCCCTGGCCTTTTCTGACTAATGATATTCAGCTTCTCTATTGTCTCTTTCCATAGATGTAGTCAATTTGATTCCTGTGTCTATCTGGCAAAGTCCACCTGTATAGTTGCTATTTATGTTTAAAAAGATATTTGCAATGAATATGTTGTTTTTATTGCAACACTCTATTATGTGATCTCTGGTGTCATTTCCATCATCAATGCCATATTTTCAACTACTGATGCTTCTTCTTTGTTTCAAATTTTCACATTCCAGTCACCAGTAATTATCAGTACATCTTGATTGAATGTTTGGTCAATTTCAGATTGCAGAAGTTGGTAAATATTTTCAATTTCATCTTCTTTGGCTTTAGTGGTGGTGCATAAATTTGAATAATAGTCTATTAACTGATCTTGCTTGTAGGTGTATGGACATTATCCTATCACTAATAGGATAGTAATTCTGTATAGATCTTGAAATGTTATTTTCAACAATGAATGTGACACTGTTCCTCTTTTGTCATTTCTGGCATGGTAGACCACATGATTGACCAAACAAATATGGCCAGTAGCAGCTCTTGTGGCCTGGGATCTCTGGTGGCATAGTGCCTAAGGCATTTGACTGCTAACCAGAAGGCTGGCAGTTCAAACCTACCAGCCACTCCTTGAAGGAAGACTAGTCAATCTACTTCCATAGAGATACTGTCTCAGCAACCCAAGGAGGGGTCACTATGAGTTGGAATCAAGTCAACAGCAATGAGTGAGAATTCCCAGGATATTGATCTTTTTCTGTTCCACATCATTTTTGAAAAAAAAAAAAAATTAATTTCCCTAGATTCATACTCTGTACATTTCATGTTCTGACTCTTAATACAAGTTTGCAACTCTTCAATCTTATTTTGAGTTTTGCTACATCAGCAAATGAAAGTCCTGAAACATGTATTTCATCCATGTTATTAATGTCTATCCTAATATGAGGAGGCAGCTCTTCCCCAGTAATATTTTGAGTGCCTCCCAACCAGAGGATCTCATCTTCCAGCACTATATCAGACAATGTTCCACTCTATTCATAAGGTTTTCCAGTAATATATTAGCAGTAGTTCATTGATATGGATAAGGTTCTCAATGCCCAATATTCTTCAGAAGTTGGCCTTGCCATGTCCTCCTTCTTAGTCTTGGTCTGGAAGCTCTGCCACACCTGTCCACCATATGTGACCCTACCAGCTTTTTAAGTATATATCATTATCACTGTTGCTATTGATTTTGACTCATGGAGACCCCTTGTATGTCAGAATAGAACTGCATACCATGGGTTTTTAGTGACATTAATCTTATGGGATTGGATCATTAGACTCTTCAGAAGCACCACTGGGTAGATTCAAACTACCAATTTTTCAGTTAGTAGCTAAGCACAAACCTTTAGATATTATTAGCCATTATATTATTATTATTGATTACTGTATGGTTAATAGCTGCAACCCTCCAAAATGGCTCTCAGATTTCATCTTTTTTAGCCATGCTCTTAAGAACTACAAGCCATTTCCCTACTCGCTCTTTGTCACTTATTCTCCTGCACCCCCCATCAGGTATTAATCACCTTCCCTGTAACATATTATCCCATATTTAGAATTTTTGTTGCTGTTATGTGCCATCTAGTCAGTCCTGACTCATAGCGACCCCTCCTTGGGTTTCTGAGGCAGTATCACTATGAAAGTAGATTGCCCCATCTTCCTCCCTAGGAGTAGAATAGTTTTAAGCAATAAAGCTTGCTAAATGGCAGTGTCTTATCAGAGCATACACAGGTGGTGGTCATAGGGCACTACCTGGAACCCCTTCCCAATCGGGGCTGGCATTACCAAGTCTGAAGCCAGTCAAGTAGTCCTCCATTCCCAGTCATGTAACCCCTATCCCCAATTCTTCAAACTCAGGTATAAGTATCCCTGCAAAGTGGGAGGAGATTAGCTGTCATCTTAGATCCATTCCAGTCCACCTCTGCTGGATGCTGAATTGTTATCATTTGTAAGCCTGGTTTCTTGATCTTTTATCTTTTAAATCCATTTTCTCCTGATTCTCTGTTTCCATGCTGAATAAATGTCCATGTCTCTGCCTACTTCTAAACTTTTTCGGACTTTGGTTACCTATTCAGGAGGAAGTTTTAACCTCCTTAGAAAGTCCTCGTAGCAGCTGGTGAGCCCCACAAAAGTCCAGGAATCATGCACAGAGGCCATCAAGCATGAACAGAATAGCGGGGGAAGTCCCAAACTGGCCAGATGCAAGCATGTTTGAAACCATTGCTAGACTACTAGATAGCTGGGGATCTGTGTGCAAGAATGGGAATGCCCTGAAAATGCCACAGGAACTGTTAAATGCATTGCAGAATGTTAGAGTAGAGAAAGTGAAAAGACTACCAAGTTCTGGTCTCAGTGGTAGCCTGGCCTCTGCTACAAAGTCTGTGCCACCACAGATGGCAAGCTGGTGGCAGCTAGTGACTGTTGGAAATTAAGGGATGAAATGCAGACAATTAAGGAAGAACTAAGGTTAGAGAGAGATGTGCGATTGGCTCAATCAGATGCAAAATAAACTATCACTACCAAGCTACAAGCATCTGACTAAATTACAGAAACATTAGCATGTCTAGTAGAAAAACTGGCCGGGTGCTGCCTACTGCACCAACAAATTAGAACAGTTATAACTAGGGCCAATTAGGACCCTGAGAAATGGAATCCTCTTCAGTTCTTGGATTTGGAGCAGGAAGAAGAGGCCTGGGATGACAGCATTAGTGTAAATAAATACCTAAAAACCTGGCCATTAATCACCACCAAAGTATAGACTGATCACCTCCACACCCCAAACTGTGCTGGACCATCCACTCCCACTGAGGAGAGGGAACACATCACAGTAAGGGACTCCACCACCAAGGAACTCCTTGATATAGCTATCCAATACTGACAGAAGAAGAGTCTGTACATGGCTGGGTATTAAGGCTGTGGGATACAGGGGCAGATGGAAGATAGTGTGGCCTTGTCAGGATGGGAATTATCAAAAATAGCCTTGGTTACTATCTATTCT
>NW_006923495.1:37616-38600 GCF_000298275.1 Orycteropus afer afer | reverse complement strand
ATGAATTTCTGGACCCTGATAATGAATATTTACAGGTGGCATGAACAGTGCCCTCCTGCAGTCTGCCTGCAGCCAGTACTATGGTCATCTGTTGTCTGTCCTTCAGTCAGCAATCAGGCATCCCATCTCCCAAGCTGTGCAAGGTGCTTTTCACATGGAGGAAACTGATTGGTTAAGGTGGAAGAACATAAGTGCTACTGAAAAGGCCCCAAAGGTAGAGAAAGAGTCAAATAATTCTGTCAAAGGGAAAGGGCCCTTGTGAGTAACCCAAAAGCAGCTTTGGACTGACATTATAGCTGATGGGACTCCTATGGACTAAATAGATAAACAGTCTAATGTCATTCTTCTACACATATGACACCACTTATGGACAGATCAGCAGTTCCTCCTCCTAGAGGAGGAACAAAGGGAATCTGCTGAGCCTGCTGCTCCCCTGATATGAGAAGAACCTATTCCCTTTGATTAGGAGTTGAGCCAAGATCCTACACCAAAGGTGCAAAGGATTATGAAGGATTGGATGCTCTATGTTGAAACATTTATCCACTAGTCCCTCAGTGATGAATAAAGAGCCCTAGCCTTAGTATATACAGGTGCAGAGTGCACTCTCATTCATGGGTATATAAATAGACTTAAAGACCCATGAAGTGCCATTGATGGCTGTGTGGAGAGCACCATCTGAATCTGGCACATAGCCTTCACTTTCACCATAGCATGTCTGCCTTTCTCTAAGTATCAAGTGCTTATCTCTCCTTTGCCAGAACATATCTTAGGAATTGACATTCTCTTGGGATTAACAATATTGACAAGCATAGGGAAATTTTCTTTAAGAGTAAGAGCAATGGAGTTCCGGCAAGATGGTGGACTAGGCAGAAAGACTGCACAGACCCTCTTCAGCAAAGAAAAGGGAAACCAATTAACACAGACACAGAAGATAATCTTGGACCCTGAGCCTTGAAGGGAAGGATATAGAAGTGGACTAAACCC
>NW_006923495.1:34202-34767 GCF_000298275.1 Orycteropus afer afer | reverse complement strand
TCAAACTATTCCAAAACATAGAAAAGGATGGAATCCTCCCTAACTCACTTTATGAAGCAAGCATAACCTTAATACCAAAACCAGGCAAAAGACATCACTCTAAAGGAAAACTACAGACCAATACCCATCATGAATATAGATGCAAAAATCTTCGACTAAATCCTAGCCAATAGACAGCAACAACATATCAAGAAGATCATTCATCATGATCAAGTGGGGTTCATATAAGGTATGCAGGGATGGTTCAACATTAGAAAAACAATCAACATGATCCACCACATTAATAAAACAAAGAAGAAACACATGATCATATCAATTGATGCAGAAAAGACATTTGATAAAATCCAACACCCATGCCTGATGAAAACTCTCAGCAAAATAGGAATAGAAGGGACATTCCTCAACATAATAAAGGACGTCTGTGCAAAACCAACAGCCAACATTATTCTTAATGGAGAGAGACTGAAACCATTCCTCTTGAGAACAGTAACAAGAGAAGGATGACCGCTATCACCACTTCTATTCAACATTGTACTGGAAGTCCTAGCCAGGTCCATAAGGCAAG
>NW_006923495.1:7833-10374 GCF_000298275.1 Orycteropus afer afer | reverse complement strand
ATCTTACCAGGGACACAAAAGACCTGTACAAAGAAAACTATAAAAAACTACTTCAAGAAACCATAAGAGATCTACATAAATGGAAGAACATACCACACTCATGGATAGGAAGATTGAACACTGTGCAAATGTTAGTTCTACCCAAAGCAATCTATATGTTCAATACAATCCTAATCCAGATCCCACCAACATTTTTTAAAGATATGGAAAAACCAATCACTAATTTTATATGGAAAGAAAAGAGACCTCAGATAAGTTAAGAACTATGGAAGAAGAAGAACAAAATATGAGGTCTCACACTGCCAGATATCAAAACATACTATACAGCTACAATAGTCAAAATTGCCTGGTGTTGGTAAAATGACTGACACATAGACCAGTGGAATAGAACTGAGAACACAGAAATAGATCCATCAACCTATGGTCAGCTCATCTTTGACAAAGGGCTGAAATCCATTAAATGGGGAAAAGAACGTTTGTTTAATAAATGGTGCTGGCAAAACTGGATATCCATTTGCAGAAAAATGAAACAAGATCTGTACCTCACACCATATACAAAAAGTAACTCCAGATGGATGAAAGACTTAAGTACAAAACCTAAAACTCTAAACTTCCTCAAGGAAAAACTAGGGGCAAGTTTAGGGTCCCTAATATATGTCAGGGAGCTCTGGTAGCATAGTGGCTAAAGCACTTGACTGCTAACCAGAAGACTGGCAGTTCAAACCCACCAGCCACTCCTCGGGAGGAAGATGGGGCAATCTACTTGGGAGCTCTGGTAGCATAGTGGCTAAGACACTTGCCTGCTAACCAGACGGCTGGCGGTTCAAACCCACCAGCCACTCCTCGGAAGGAAGGTTGGGCAACCCTACTTCCGTAGTGATACTGCCTCAGAAACCCAAGGAGGGGTCGCTATGAGTCAGGTCCAACTCAATAGCACATACCAACAACAACAACCTTTCAGGTAGCAGCTGAGCTCTTAACTAGTGCACAACCAGGGCTACTCACCCCATTGTCCTCCTTTGGCAATGACATATCTGATAAGAGACTTATCTCTAGAAATTATAGAAAACTCCAACATCTCAATAACAAAAAGACAAATAATCCAATTAAAAATGGGCAGAAGACATGAATAGACACTTCACCAAAGAGAATATTCAGGAAGCCAACAAACATATGAAGAAATGCTCACGATCATTAGCCATTAGAGAGATGTAATTAAAACAATGAGATAACATCTGGCCCCAGCACTAGTACCAAAGTTCTACAAGACAGAAAATATCAAATGCTGGTGAGGATGTGGAGAGATTGCGACTCTCATCCACTGCTGGTAGGATTGTCAAATGGTACAACCATTGTGGAAAGCAGTATGGTGATTCCTTCAAAAGTTGGAACTAGAAATACTATTTGACCCAGTCATCCCATTACTAGGTATATATCCTAAAGAAGTGAGAGCCATGACAAGAACAGACTTATGCACACTCATGTTCATCACAACACTATTTACAATAGCCAAAATATGGAAACAACCTAGGTGTCCATCAACTGAGGAATGGATAACCAAACTACAGTACATACATACAATGGAATACTATGCAACCCTAAAGCATAACATACAATTTGCAAAATACAGCATAACCTGCATGAATTGGAGGACATTATGCTGAGTGAAACAAGTAAATCACAGAAGGACAAATATTATATTAGTCTGTCATTTTAAAAGTCAAGGAAAATTTTACATATGGAAGGAAGTTTTCTTTGTTGGCTACCAGGGGTGGGAGGGGAGGCATGGGAACACAGTTAGATAGGTAGAGATAAATATCATTTTGGGTGAAGAGAAGGGCAATTTACCAAATGTGAGTGATCAACAGAGTGGCATTGAGGAAGAGGAAGACATAGAAAGGCACATGCGAGGTACAGACAACAAAGATGAATCCTTTTGCACGTAAAGTACTGGCTTTTCAGTGAAGGCAAATATGGGTCTACAGGTGGATAGATGTGTGGACAGGCTGAACTATTAGGTATGTCTCTCCAGTGAGGAGTGTACCCATAACCATGTATAGGGCTGGCAGACATTTGTTCTACCAGTGTATTTGTATGTTCTGTAAGAATTTCCTGGTGTATAGTACAGCTGACAATGGACAATGTTGTAGTTACATCTTGGCCACAGCAAGCTACCCAGAGGGACTGAGTACTTGAATCTGTGTGCTCAGGACCAGAGTCTCAGGGGACATCAAGCTCAATTGGCATAACATATTACACATAACATTGTTCGACCTCCTACTTTGGTGAGTAGTGACTGTTATCTTAAAAGCTTGCAAGCAGCAATCTATATGCAATGATGGGTGTCTCCTTGTCTGGAGCAAAGAAGAATGAAGAAAACCAAATATTCATGGAAACAATTAGTCTTAGCAACTGGTACACCATGTGATCCATAGCTTATATGACTATGAGACCAGAAGAACTATATGGTGTCCGGCTACCACTGTCAACCACTCAGAGGGGGATCTATGTAGGAGATCCTGGATAGAGAGGGAGAACATT
>NW_006923495.1:0-6247 GCF_000298275.1 Orycteropus afer afer | reverse complement strand
CATTGTTCTCCCTCTCTACCCAGAATCTCCTACACAGACCCTCTTCCAAGTGGTTGATAGTAGTAGCCAGGCACCATCTAGTTCATATGGTCTCATAATCATATAGGCTAGAGATGGGATGGTGTACCAGTCGCCAGGACTAATTTTTTCCATGAATTTTTGGTTTTCTTCATTCTTCTTTGCTCCAGACAAGGAGAGACCCATCGTTGCATCTAGATGGCAGCTTGTAAGCTTTTAAAATCCCAGTCGCTACTCAGCAAAGTAGGAGGTGGAACAATGTTTTGTGTAGTATATTATGCCAATTGAGCTTCATGTCCTCTGCGACTATGGTCCTGAGCCCATAGGTTCAACTACTTGGTCCCTCTGGGTAGCTGGCTGTGACCAAGCAGTGACTACAACCTTGCCTCTTGTCAGCTCCACTATAAACCTGGGAATTCAGATCATACACATAAAGTTACAGGACCATTGTCTGCCAACCCTATACATGTTCTTGGGTACACACCCCACTTCATAGACATACCTAATAGTTCAGCCTGTCCGCCTATCTATCCACCCATATACCCATGTTTGCCTTCACTGACAATGCCATACTATATATGCAAAATGGTTCATCTTTGTTGTCTGTACTTCCCACGTACCTCTCCATGTCTTTCTCTTCCTCAATGCCACTATATTGATCACTCACATTTGGTCCATTGCCCTTCTCTTCACCCAAATCAAAACTTATCTCTATCTATCTAACAGTGTTCCCTACCCTACCCTCCGACCCCTGGTAACTGACAAAAAAATGTCCTTCCATAGATAAACATTACCTTGACTTTTACAATAATGGACTAATACAGTATTTTTCATTTTTGATTGACTTATTTCACACAGCATAATGTCCTCTAAGTTCATCTACATTATGCAATGTTTTGCAGATTCTACATTATTCTTTAGGGTTGCATAGTATTCCATTGTGTGTATGTATGTACCATAGTTTGGATATCCATTCCTCAGTTGATGGACATCTTTTGGCTATCGTAAATTGTGCTGTGATGAACATGGGTGTGCATATGTCTGTTCTAGTCATGGCTCTCACTTCTTTAGGATATATACCTAGGAATGGAATAGCTGGGTGAAATGGTATTTCTAGTTTCACCTTTTGAAGGAATCTTGGCTGGGTTTTTTGATCCAAATGCTGGGATAACTGAAAGACTGAAACCTGTGAAAGGAGTCAAGACTAAAATTATCACTCCAGTTGGTCCAGATGGCAATGCAAGCAGTTCTCACACTTGCCCCACATAACCCAACAAAAACAATGTATTAAGCATTATTATATTGATGGCAGATCCAGTGTTGTATATAACTCTTAACAAGCCCTAAATGAATGATATAAACATATTCTGGGGGTTGGGAGCAAAAGCCTGCCATCTTTGCAAGTGTATAACTGTCAACAATGATTGAATGCAATGTAGCTTTAATATGAAAAAAATTGACTATGGGGTAGTGGGATGTGAAGATGAGAAGATCAGGAAAGAAAAATAAAGAAGCTATTTTCAATGCTGTATGGATCGTGATTAAACTTCAACATAGTTCATCTTGTAGTGTGATAATTGCTGAATATGGAAAAAATCACACATACAGAAATGCCAAAGAGAAAATATTTTAATATATTCAACACTATACTAATCACATTTTACATATAAGTTGCTTAAGTCAGCACTATTCTTACTGTTGGAAGAATAGCACTACTTAATTATTCTTACTTTTGGAAGTCTTCAATTTGGCTTTTCATGCAAAAGAGTAGAAATTTTACATGGGGTGAGAAACCAAGATCCTAAGCAAATATGATTGACTTGGGTATCATCCTGAATCAAGATAATGCAAGAACAGGTAGGAATAATAATAATATCAATAAGATAATCCAATGTGCCAATGATAATTCTGGCACATAGCCAATTTTGTCCTAAACAACACAAACAAACAAAAACAACCCACTGCCATTGATTTTATTCTGACTCATAGTGACCCTGTAAGACAGAACAGAACTACCACACATAGTTTCTTTACAGAAGCAGACTGCCCCATCTTTCTCTCACATAGTGGTTGGTAAGCTTAAACTGTAGGCTTTTGGATAACAGCTGAGGGTTTTAACCATTGCAGTACCAGAGCCCATAATTTTGCCCTCTATGAAATAAATTACACTGCATTATGTTATGTTATGTGCCATCAAGTCAGACCTGATTCATAGTGACCCCTCCTTGGGTTTCCGAGGCAGTATCACTACAGAAGTAGATTGCCCAACCTTCCTTCTGAAGAGTGGCTGGTGGGTTTGAACCACCAACCTTCTGGTTAGCAGTCAAGTGCCTTAGGCACTATGCTACGAGAGCTCCTAACAGGTGTTTCCCTACTAATACACATTTGGAAAATATGCCCTCATTCATCAAAACAAGTTTGATTTTTAAGACATTCTAATTAGATTTCCATGTAATTGGTTCTACAATATTTTTTCCTCAATGAATTCATTCAAGTATGCAGAATTTTTTTAATACATACTAATATTACAGTTAATTTGCAAGATGTTGTTTATACATAGATATGCAAAACAGGAATCATATCTGTTATTTAGAAGCACAGGCATGCATCAAAAAAATGTGATATTTATTTTTGACATTGGTACAATTTTCTAAAATTAATCTGACTTACTAAACTAAAGTTTATACTCACACAGAATGATGAGGTTGAGGTATATTCTAGTTTTCTGAATCTACTTTGTATTTAAAAATATATCTGTTAGCTATTTATATCATATGCAAATACATAGAATAAGGTGTGGAAGTATACAGAATTAATAACTTAGGTTAGCCTGGATAGGGACTTGGAGGATCAGAAGGGCTGAAAAAGAACTTTAATTATACTTGGATTTTTAAAAATGTTTTACAGTGAGGAAATATTGATGTATTATACATAGCCAGATAACAAAAGGTTAACCAGAGTTCCTCTGCCTGGAACAAAGATTCATTATCTTACAACTTATTTCATATATGACCTAACAGCAAGCAAAGAGATGCATAATAACATTTGTCTTCTAGAGTTCTCCTTAATGTACTTTTCAGCCTAAGAACATTTAAATTATTGTCTTTTTTCATGGTCTTTAAAGATACCAAATTCAAGATCAGTTTAAAACAAGGGAAAATAAAATAAACTTATCCCAGCTACCATAGGGACTGATGTACTAAAAATCTTTAGTGACAGATTCTTGGTAGACGCACCAAAAATCCTATTTAAAAATTGATCATTTCAGTATTCAGTGTTCCGTTGAATAGAATACAAGACCAAGCTAGAAAATTTGGACTGATTTATGTAAATTTGGTTTATTCTTTTAAGATAGATAGGTGGTGTGATGGTTATGTTTGTATGTGTACTTGGCTGGGCCTGATTGAGTGGCTGAACAGCTGTTTGTAGTTATTCCCCGTGATGAGACCGGCAATCAACTCTATGGTGGGTTCTACCACAAGCAGCTGAGTAGCTGCCTTTGGGACGTGGTCTGCTTCCTGTATAGAAGGATAAGCCTTGGGAATGATCTCTAGCCTATGGCATGCTTGGACCCTGCATGTATCTGTGTCATTGCTCAGCAACTTGCTATGCTCTGCTGACCTTGGGGAATTACAATGGACTTAAGTTAATGGCCTGCCAGTGTAGTTTGGTAATATCGGGACTGTGACTTTTGGCTTGTCAACTTTGGGGCTTCTCAGCCTGAATGAAGAAATGCCTCTAGCTTCAGTGGGCTGGGAGCAGGACGCAGAGGTGGATCCCAAGGTTGAGAGGCTTTCACCTAGCCCCTAGAGCCTAGCACTTTGAACTTGGACTTAAAACTTCCAAATTGTGAGAATAAACTCCTGTTTGTTAAGGCCATCCCATTTGTGGTATATTCTTGTCAGAGTGGTACTAGGTAACCAGAGCAGGTGGGTTAAGCCAGTTGTTGACTTGTGAACATTTCTTGGCTTTCTCTGGGTTTATTGAAAATGAAATGAATATCAAAGAAAGGTACCAGGAAATGTGTCATTTTAGTTAAAAGATTACTAAGATTTGACATAATTTAATGACTTTAGAATTGGATAAATGTTAAAACCAAAGGAAGGGGGAAGGATTAAAAAAGCAATACATTTGTATTAGTGTATAATATATTCCTAGATATACAGAAGGAATCAGAAATAGAGGACTGAGGTGTTGAGAGTACACAGTGTTTCGAGGCATAGATGTAAATTAGAACAAAAAAAGGAGAGTAATAAAGGAAGAAAAATAAAATGTTAAAATATTAAATGTTAAAAAGGAGAGAAAAAGAAAATTTATAAAATGGAGCCCAAATTAAAAAAAAATGTTAAGTGATTTAGCAATTAAATAATAATAAATTAATACCTGTGTGGTCTCTATAAGTTGTCATTGTATTTCTCTGATAAAACTGATTTCAAGCAACTTTTCAATATCCTTGTGTCCTACATCCTTTCCACTCCAGGCTTATGCATAGTCTCCTTCCTGTTCCTTATGCATACCAAATTCAACCCAACTTCACAGCTTTTGTACTTGCTTTATTTTCACCTTGCTTACTTTCTCAGTTCTTTTAGTTCTCTACTGAAAGGGCACGTATCTTTGAGTTCGTTCCTGTTGCTGTTAGTCATCATTGAGTTGATTCAGACTCATGGAAATTCATGTCACCAGAGTAGTACTGCTCTATACTATAGTAACAGTAGTAGTACTGTCTTCTGAATCACCTCTGGGTAGGTTTGAACCACCAATCTTTTGGCTAGTAGTCATATACTTATGACTATATATATAAAATATACATTTGCAGGACCCAGAGAGTCATGAGATCTTTCCAAACTGATAAAATACTAAACCCCACATCCCACCCCAAACAATGTCAGCAACCCCACCACCATGGCTGCAATAACAACTATCATGACCATCTTCACTACCATTGCTACCACCCAGCCTCAGTACCATTCCAGCTTCACTGTCACCATTACGTCATCACAACTGCCTAGCCTCTTTGTATCCTTTCATTTACTCCATTGTGAATATCACCACCTAACATTAATTTTTCTTTCCTTTCATTTATCTTTTATTCTATTGCATTGTAAATCACATAGTAGTTAGGACTTTGGTTCATGGATGTAACTAGTCACTAGACTAGATAGCAAACTTTAGCATGTTTAAGACACTCAACAATTTTTTTTTTTTTTAATTTTATCATGGTGAAAACATATACATCAAGACATTCACCAACATCACAACTTCTACAGGGACATTGACGACATTTTACATGTTGTGCTACAATTATTGCTATCCTTTTCCCAAATAATCCACCACCATTAGAATAATCTTAATACCCTGCAAACAAAAGACAATCTACTTCCGTAGTGATACTGCCTTGGAAACCCAAGGAGGGGTCGCTATGAATCGGGGCCGAATCAAGGGCACATAACAACAACATATATAAAACCAAACTCATTGCTGTCACGTTGATACGACTCATAGTGACCCCTCCTTGGGTTTCCAATGGGTTTCTCTATGGAAGTAGATTGCCCAATCTTCCTTCCTATCTATCTATCTATCTTCCTATTTATCTGCTTTCTACTAATGTTCCCTTCTCTCCTTTCTCATCCCTGGTAACCAACAAAGAAAGTTTATTTCCATGTATAATCTTTTCCTTGGATTTTACAATAGTGAACTTCAGTGATTAATTTATTTCATTCAGTATAATACCCTCCAAGTTCATCCATGCTATGTGGTGTTTTATTAATTCTACATTATTCTTTAGTATTTTGTAGTATTCCATTATGTGCATGTAGCACAGTTTGGTTATTCATTCCTCCATTGATAGGCACTTAAATTGTTTCCATCTCTTTGTTGTTGTGAATTGTGCTGCAATGAACATGGGTGTGCATACAACTATGCATGTCCTGACTCCCACTTGTTTAAGATACATACACAGTGATGGGATTGCTGGATCTAATGGTACTTTTGTTTCCAACTTTTTAAAGAGATGTCATATCAATTTACACAGTGGTTGCATCATTTATTGTCCCACCAGCAGTATATGAGAATCTCAATCTCTTCACATCCTTACCAGAATTTGTTGTTTTCTGTCTTTTTGAACATTGTTGTTAGTGCTGGGGTGAGATGGTAGCACATTGCTGCTTTGATTTTCAGCTCTCTAATATTGGGAGCTCTGGTAGCATAGTGGCTAAGACACTTGCCTGCT
>NW_006923494.1:44087-45236 GCF_000298275.1 Orycteropus afer afer | reverse complement strand
CAATATTGCAACTCGAGGCTTCAATTTTTCTTCAGTTCTTTCAGTTTGAGAAATGCCTCTCACTGATCCAGGACTCCCCTCCACCCCCCAAAGTCCTCTAGTCCTGATCCCTGGTCTGGTCTTCTAGTCATTGGAAACTCAAAGGATATACATGACTTGGGCCTTAATGCATAATTATGATCAATCCAAGCAATGAATGTGCATGACTGCATTAGGCCCTGCCCCCTTCCAGAAGTTAGTGAGTTATCCAGGTGTGGGGCCTGTGGAGTCCCTACTTGCCTGGCTATTGTGGACAACAAAGAGCACCTTAATTAGTGGTGTAGTGCCTAAGGCATTTGGCTGCTAACCAGGAGGGTGGTGGTTCAAACCTACCAGCCACCCTCAGAAGGAAGATTGGACGATCTACTTCCATAGAGATATCGCTTTGGAAACCCAAGGAGAAGTTGGTATGAGTCGAAATTAATTTGACAGCAGTGAGTGAGACTCAAAGGGCTAAACACAGTTCTCAGTCCTACAACTGTACCTGATAGAAGTTCCTGAGTGATGTCAAGGGTTGCACACTGGCCACCCAAGGGTGGCAGTTTGAATCCACCCAGAAGCATCTCAGATGAATGGCCTAGTGATCTGTGCTGAAAGGTCACTGTCATTGAAAACCTGATAGAGCAGTTCCACTCTGACCCACGTGATGTTCCCATGAGTCGGAATTCCCTCTGTGGCAACTGTTCTGGGACATAGACAATCACTGTTGAAAGCCTGAAATGAGATGAACCAGAGCAAAGCTGGGCATGTACGTGGCCCACAGTGAGAGCTCAGTGACTGCTGACACGATTTCTGTATCCCACCGATCAGACACAGGGGGACTGAGTTTTCAACCCATGGCCTCCTAGCATTGTGTCAGAGTGTGAGGGTGCATCTTACCATCAAAGGAGCCTTGATTGGATGAAATATGGTGCTGTAATCATCAGTCTTATTATTACCAAGGAGATCTGACCATAAAATAAAAATGAGACTGCTTCCTCGCTATGGGCAACAGGCAGCCTACTGTTTTGTAATAGGCCAGTGCAGACATCTGGGCTAGGAGAGTCTCCTGGGACCTGTGTGTGCCATGGCTAAGATGGACAAGTGTTCCTGCCAGCACTCATGGACTCT
>NW_006923494.1:41480-42817 GCF_000298275.1 Orycteropus afer afer | reverse complement strand
CATTTCCAGAAAGTGTATGGAATGGAATGTTTGTAGCTTTCAAATCCACAAGGTGAAGTTATTTTTTAAAGGAATGATATGGGAAGCATGCTTTTTGATACCATGGTATCCACATGCTTTCCTGATGTGGCAGAAAGATGATGTCTCCTGGATCCAGGCCAACTTGGGTTGAATCTGACTACTCTGTTTACTGGTTGTAGGAACTTGAGTGGAAGTTCACCTTTCTGAATTTTGGGATCCCTACCCGAGGCACCTCTTGGGGCTGGAGTTGGGGTTGTATGAGTGTTGACTGGCAGAACATAAATAAAGGAACCAGCTGTTGTTACTTTCCTGCTTATTTGTTTGATTGGTGAGTGGGATTTGGGGACTGAGTTTACTTACAGCAGTCACATCTGGAGTCATTGATTCTTTTCTTTTCCTAAACTAGAGTTTCCTGTTTCTCTGAGCCAGTGCCTTATGAACCCAGGCTCTGATAGCTCTGCAGCTTCACCAGTAAGTCCCTGAAGGATGCAACATTAAGCCCACACTTCTGTTGGCTTATAGCTTTCTGCTTGGGGCTAGTGTCAGGGGAGGGCTATTTTTATCTCCTCTTTGCCTTTGTTCCAATGGCTGTTCTATAAAGGATTTTGGCTATCCAGAACACATTTAGTTCACTCAGCTGGGACACTGTTTTAATGGTAGGAAGATAACCAACTGTATATTTTATATTGGAGTTGAGGATTTCGCCTCCCTCAAGAATATTATTTTAACATATTGTTTGAAGCTCCACTGCTTTTGGATAAATACAAAATGTGTCTTCTCTCCCGCTATTGCAATGGTCAGGTTTTCAAAGGCCTGTAATGGAAGCTCTCTTTGCATTGGGTGTCATCTCAGGTTACACCCAGAAAATCTAATAACATTGTGAGCTGCAAACCATGGTGGTGAGAAGGGCAGGTAGAGGCATGAAAAGAAGCTGTGTGCTGAGGGTTTTTTGCAGAACATTGGTAACAATGCACAACAGTGTTTTTGGTCAATGATGTTGCTCAGAATTCAGGGTGTCAGCTTCAGGGGAAGTTCATTCTTCATTTCCTCCAGCTTCTGATGCAATATTTTCACTTACCAATTTTCTAGAACTGGACAGTTGGCTTCTACCCACCCCAGGCAGTCATCCCTGAAGGCTCAGATGAACATGAGCCCTAGTGAAAGACCATCATGCGTGTGGAGGCAAGACTCCATCTACACTGGCTTCATTTAGACTGGGTTCTCCTTTTCTTCCTGACTCAGTTTAGTCCATGGGAATTTATTATAAACAAAAGCAAAACTACAGTAAACTATGTCTTGTAAGAAAGGATGTCTCC
>NW_006923494.1:38928-39488 GCF_000298275.1 Orycteropus afer afer | reverse complement strand
CCTGGAATTGGAAAGCCAAGAGGGAAGTAAACACTTGGTATTTCTTAAACTTAAGGAATGAAGGAAAAATTCAAACCTCAAATTGCAATATTGAAGGATGCTATGGGCAAAGTATTGAATGATGCAAGAAGCATCCAAAGAAGATGGAAGGAATGCACAGAGTTACAGTGCCAAAAAGAATTGGTTGATGCTCAAGTATTTCAGGAGGTAGTGTATACTCACATAGCAATGGTATGAAAGGAAGACATCCAAGCTGCACTGAAGGAATTGGCAAAAAACAAGGCTCCAGGATTTGATTAAATACCTATTGAGACGTCTCAACAAACAGATGCACTCGAGGTGCTTACTCATATATGCAAATAAATGTGGATGACAGTTACCTGGCTAACCAACTGGAAGAGCTGACATTTGTGCACATTACAAAAAAAGGTGCTCCAATGGAATGTGGAAGTTGTCAAACAATATCATTAATATCACACACCTGTGGCTGACTGTACCTCTGTCTGGCTTCCTGGCTTTTAATCCCCTTTCTCCTGCTCTTCTGGCCTGCTGCTTTGGGC
>NW_006923494.1:0-6702 GCF_000298275.1 Orycteropus afer afer | reverse complement strand
AAAAGCATGTTTGGGTGGAGGGGGGCAGTATGGATTCTCCCGAGGGAGAGGCGAGCTAGAGCCTAACGGAACTGGAGTAAGATAGTATATAGCTGCTGACTGCTTTGAAAAGCTTGCTGTACAGCCACTTTAATTATCTGCTGGATGTTTAAAAGAAATAGACTATACATGTGTGTATTACTGAGTCCCTAGGCAGTAGAAATGGTTAATTATAAAATTATAAACCAAAATCAAAACTGACTGCCGTTGAGTCGATTTCGACTCACAGCGACCCATCCTTGGGTTTCCAAGGTGGTATCACTATGGAAATAGATTGCTCAACCTTCCTTTCAAGGAGTGACTGGTGGGTTTGAACCACCAGCCTTTGGGTTAGCAGTCAAATGCTTTAGGTGCTAAGCCACCAGAGCTCCCAAGTATGAAATTATAGTCCCTGCTAACTACTGTTGTCTTTTGATTCCACACCATTCTGTGTATCCTGAGGATGTTCCATGCTCTGCCACTAACTGAAAGGCTGGGAGTTCAAGTCCACCCAGAGGCACCTTGGAAGAAAGACCTGTGATCTATTCCCAAAAAATCAGCCATTGAAAACCCTGTGGTACATTTCTCCTCTGACACACGTGGGGTGGCCATGAATGTGAATTGCTGGATATCAACTGGGTTGGAAGGGTATGACACGTTACACAGGCACACTTCATTGTATGGTGCTCAACAAATATGCCATTTTTCACAAATTGAAGGTTTGTGGCCATCCTGTGTTGAAGGACTCTATCGTTGTCATTTTTCCAGCAACATGTGCTCATTTTGTGTCTGTCACATTTTGGCCATTCTAATGATATTTCAAAATTTTGAACAGCTCACACTCAGGAGCTCTGGTGGTGCAGTGGTTAAAGCATTTGCCTGCTAACCAACAAGTTGACAGTTCGAACCCACCAGCCACTCCATGGGAAGAAGATGAGGCAATCAGCTTCTGTAAAGATTTACAGTCTTGGAAACCCTACAGGACAGTCCTACTCTGCCCTATAGGGTTTCTATGAGTCAGAATGGACTCTATTGCAGTGGACTTGGTTCAGTTTGGTATTGAACACTTAATAGACCACAGAAAAATGTAAACATAACTTTTATATGCATTGGAAAACCAAAAAGTTCATGTGACTCACTGTACTGCAATACACACTTTATTGCAGTGGTCTGGACCTGAACCTGCGGTATCTCCAAGGCCTGCCTGTCTATCAGCACACCTAGACAAAATGAAGGAGGGGTCGTTATGAGTCGGGTTCGACTCGATGGCACATAACGACAACAGACAAAATGAACAGTAATCACTCGACATCATTAAATGCACAGTCAGCATTCTCCTGCCCCGATGGTTTTGTCAATGCTAAATTTGTATGTTTTCCCAGTTGCTTGCTAGAATCAGGATGCAGACAAGCCTCTCAACTGTAATTCATTGGCATCTCTTACATCTTTCATGATCCACAGATTTGTGCTTCAGTCTCCTGCCTTCTCCCTGCAGGGGTCTGCTGAGGCGACTGGGCAGTCATCCTGCAGTCTCTAGCACTTTGCTGATTATACCCCACTGGGGGTCTCTAAGCAGCCCCGTCTGTGTCCATCCTGGGAGAGGCGTTTGTTATGTAGGTACGAGGGGTGATCAGCTTCAGGTTGCTTTGGCCGCTTTGCATGGGCCAAGCTGAACTCCTGCCTGTCAGCAAGTACACGTGGCCGCTCTTTCTCTTTTTGTAAACTTGGCCATTAGTGATCATTAATTACTACTGATCTTCAATACTTATTGCTCATCATTACCCAGGGGCCAGTAAATGCTTTCTATGAATGGACAGATAGTAAATAGTGTAGCCTTCACAGCCTACACTTGGTCTCTGTTGTGGATTTTTCCTTTTGTGGTTTATTTTGCTTGAGGTGACAACTCTTTAAAAGTATGCAACCATTCCGAGTTTGAGGACCAGACCAAAACAATCTCTGACTGACTATACCCGTCGACCATTGGTGACTGCAAACTGATGGTATTCTTCATTTCTTAGCTGGGTGATTTCTGTAAAGAGAAGGTTCCTCTTATCACCCGTTTGATCACCTGAGGGACAGTTCATTTAGGTAAGGCAGTTAAATATTGTTTCCCTCTTACTGATTTTAGTAACAATAAGTAGGTTCCCAGAAGGCAATCAAGATTTTTTTTAGTATTATTATAAACATATAGATTTAACTGTATTTCATATGTTTTAGTCCAATGTCATTAATCATGCTTCCAAGCCAAACCAAAACTCACTGCTATCAAGTCGGATCCAACTCATAGTGACTCCCTTTTGGGTTTCCGAGGTGGTATCACTACGGAAGTAGATTGTCCAATCTTCCTTCGGAGGAGTGGCTGGTGGGTTTGAACTGTCAGCCTTCTGGTTAGCTTCATGTGCCTTAGGCACTATGCTACCAGGGTCAAATTTTCTGTCTTTGAGCAATGGAGCCTACTCAGGTTGGTCCTTGAATTTTTTTTTTTAAATAGTTTTATTGAGATACATAATTTGAACGCATACCATCCACCCATTGAATGTGTTTAATATATTGGCTGTTAGCATTTGCACAGAGTAACACAACTACCATCACAATCAAATTTAGAACATTTTTGTCACTCTTGAAAGAACCCTATATTCTTTAGCAGTCATTCCCCAGTCCCCTCCAACTTAACTGCTACTGCTAGCCCTAGTCCTGTGGTTGTTGTTAGGGACCATGGCGTCAGTTCCAACTCATAGCAACCCCCTGTTCAACAGAACGAAACCCTGCCTGGTCCTGTGCCAGCTCACAATTGATGCTATGCTTGAGCCCATTGTTGCAGCCACTATGGCAATGCACCTTGTTGAGGGTCTTCCCCTTTTTTTGCTGACCCTCTATTTTGCTTAACAAGATTCTCCAGGGATTGGTCCCTTCTAACAATATGACCAAAGCCTAAGAGATGAAATCTGGCCATTCTCACTTCTAAGGAGCATTCTGGAGCTCTCATAGCGCAGTGCCTAAGGCACTTGACTGCTAACCAGAAGGCTGGTGGTTCAAATTCACCAGACACTCCTCAGAAGGACAGTTGGGAAATCTACTTCCGAAGTGATATTGCCTTGGAAACCCAAGGAGGGGTCGCTATGAGTCAGGGCTGACTCGATGGCACATAACAACAAGAACGACAACAAGGAGCATTCTGGCTATACTTCTTCCAACACAGATTTGTTTGTTCTTCTGGCAGTGCATAGTATTTTCAATATTCTTCATCAGTTCAAATGCATCAATTCTTCCATCTTCCTTATTCATTGTCCAGCTTTCACGTGCATATGAGGCTATTGAAAATACCCTGATTTGGATCAGGCACACCTTGGTCTTCAAAGTGACATCTTTGCTCTTTAACCCTTTAAAGAGGTCTTTTGGAGTAGATTTGCCCAGTGCAGCACATCTTTGATTTCTTGACTGCTGCTTCCATGGATGTTGATTGTGAATCCAGGTCAAATGAAATAGTTGGCAACTTCAATCTTTTTCCCCATTTATCATGATGTTGCTTCATGTAGACAACTACTGGTCTAGTTGTGAGGATGTTGTTTTCTTTATGTTAAGATATACTTCATAATGAAGGCAGTGAGTTTTTTTTTTTTTTTCCATTATAGAAGGCTATAATCTTTGCTCTTCATCAGAAAGTGCTTCAAGTCTTCTTTGCTTTCAGCAAGCAAGCTTGTGTCATCTTCATATTGTAGGTGGCCAATGAGTCTCCCTCCAATCCTGATGCCACATTCTTCTTCATATAGTCCAGGTTCTTGGAATTTTTGCTCAGCATACAGATTGAATAAATGTGGTGAAAGGAGACAACCCTGACAGACACCTTTCCTGATTTTAAACCCTGTAATATCTCCTTGTTCTGTTTGAATGACTGCCTCTTGGTCTATGTACAGGTTCTTCGTGAGGATGATGAAGTTTGAATTATATGAAATACTGGTGGCATAGCTTCCAGCATCACAGTAACATGCAAGCCACCACAGTGTGACCAACTGACAAACGAGTGGGGGAACAGAAAATATATCAGGGGTTTCTCCTGGAACCTCCACCGGCCATAGTGTTATTACTCAACCTCATCAGTCTTACAATTGTCTTTCATTCATGCCAACATCCCAGGTTCTCAGGGACACCAACATCATGACTCATTTGCATCAGCCCACATCACACATATAGAGGTCTCAGAATCACTACACCAACACTTGCAGGAACAATGCATTTCCTGAGAGCTGTTTAAGTTTGGCCATAGTCTGCAGTATGGATTACAACTCAATATAAAGAAGACAAAAATCCTCACAAGTGGACCAATAAGCAGCATCACAATAAATGGAGAAAAGATTGAGGTTGTCAAGGAATTCATGTTGCTTGGTTCTACAATCGAGGCCAATGGAAGCAGCAATCAGGACATTAGATGACATGTAGCACTGAGCAGGTGGGCTGTGAAGGAACTCTTTCAGGTGCTGAGGAGCCAGGATGTCTCCTTGAGGACTAAGGTGTGCCTGGCACACGCCATGATATTGCCAATCGCCTCATATGCATGTGAGATCTGGACAATGAATAAGGAAGACCAAAGAAGAGTTGATGCTTTTGAGTTGTGGTGCTGGCAAAGAATGCTGAAGGTAACATGGACTGCCAAAAGAACTAACAGATCTGTCCTGGAGGAAGTGCAGCCGAGATGTTCCTTGAAAATAAGGATGGCCAGACTTCATCTTACCTACTTTGGTCATGTTGTCAGAGGGGACCATTCCCTGGAGAAGGATGTCATGTTTGGTAAGGTGGAGGGTCGAAGAAAGAGGGGAAGGCCTTCGACGAGATGGATTGACGCGGTGGCTGTGACAATGGGCTCAAGTATAGCAAGGATCGTGGAGCTGGTGCGGGATAGGGCAGTGTTTCGTTCTGTTGTGCACGGGGTTGCTATGAGTCGGAAATGGCTTGATGGCACCTAACAACATAACAACAACATAGTCATTTTTGTCCTTAGAGACATGTTAATAGAGATGTACAGTGGGAAATGTGTTTTAATAGCACTTAGTGTGGTTCCGGTCTGTGTGGTGGTTATGGGTACCATTTAAAGTCATTTGGTCCACTTTACTTTTGATGCCTTGAGACTGCTTTTTAAAAAGTTAGTTTTGTTTTACAATTGTGTTCTGAAGTTAAATCTAGAAAATAAAATTTATTCAGAGCAGTACAGTTTCTATCCCTGTCCCCTCTATACTCATCCCCTCTCCTGCATAGGTAACCTTTACAATAATTACTTATCCTATTTTTTAAATTAAAAAAATAAACTTCTAAACCAGTTATATGCCCTTCCTTCCTTACCCTACTATTTCTATTCTTATCCATCTTGCTTTTTCTTCATTTGGTCATAAAGCCTGAGTAGCACTTCATAATGGAAATCTTTATTCTTTTTAACAGCCACATGGTATCCATGTAAAGGTACCCTGAAACTCTGGTGGCATAGTGCCTAAGGCATGTGACTGATGGTTAAAACCCACCAGTCACTCCTTGGAAGGAAGATTGGGCAATCTACTTCTGTAGAGATACCACCTCAGAAACCCAAGGAGGGGCTGCTATGAGTCGGAATCCACTCGACAACAGTGGTTTTTTTTTTTTTTTTTTTTTGGTAGATGTACCCTACTTGACGGGCCCTGCCCCTGACTGATGAATTTTTGGGTTGTGCCAAGTTTTGTGCAGTCTGAGATAGTGCTTCAGTAAATTGTCTTTTATATACATTTTCATTCTATTGCTAATTTATCATTGGGATAATTCTTAGCAAGTGGGATAATTGGGCCAAAGTAGAAGGGCATATGGTCCAGTGCTGGTTTGACCTATCCACTGATTCATTAAAGGGCTGCAAAATGGTGGCTTTTGAATTTCATAATTTTGCATCATTTATTAGCTGGAATATTGTTGTAAACATAACGCTTCCCTCATCGCAATCTGATTTCTGTGAGGACAGGTGGGCTAAATGCTTGATTATTTCCTCTTTATTTACATATTTTCATAGTAAATATTAATAGGTTCCCAGGCACCCTCCAAAGGTGATCAGTGAAGACTTTTTTGCCTGTGTGTGTCACGAACTTTACCCGTATTCCATGTGTCTTAATCAAACGCCATCTGAGTGCAGTTTCAATCTGTGTTTCTCTTATGAGTGAGTTGAGCATCTTTTTTTTTATTGCTTAACAGTCGGTTGCATCTATTTTTTCACAAGTTATCTGTTCCTCTTTCTGGATTAAGTTTTGCTGGTATGGGTGGCCTTTTTCTTCTTTATTTGTAGAACTTCCTTAGAAATTAAATATATTAACTATCTGATGCACGGGTTGTTTTCTTGAAATATCATTTGTCTTTTTACTTTGCTTAGGGTGTATTATTTTGCCATAAGAATATTCTCCCTTTTTTGGGGTTCCAGATGGAAGATGGTGGTCCAGGCAGAAAGACTGCACAGACCCTCTTCAACAAAGAAAAGGGAAGCCAATTAGCACAGACACAGAAGATAATCTTGGACCCCTGAGCGTTGAAGGGAAGGATGCAGAAGTGGACTAAACCCCAACTAGCAGAAGAATTTACGTGAAAATACCAAAAAGGAGACATATGGAGCTCCGGTCTGGCAGTGATCCTGAGCGACCCTGACAGCACAGACAGCTTGGAGATTCCCAAGTGGTGGTAGGA
>NW_006923493.1:44181-45262 GCF_000298275.1 Orycteropus afer afer | reverse complement strand
TACTATAAACAATTCAAGAAATTCAGTTCAAAAAATCATTCCTTGTCATCTACAGTTAAAAAATCTGGAGCACCCAGACATGACTCAGAAAGAGGTTCTGGCCTCAGATTACCTGCTTCTGGTGAAGACAGGTGGGCATCTCAAAGCAGAGTTGGGGATTAGCTCTGCTGGAGTCACGGATGAGTCCCAAAGATATAGTTAAAGAGGAGCTTATAGATCCAGCTGTGGATTTGGAAAATGACCAGCATTTATTTCACTGGATGGTCAGTGTAGGTGAAGCCTATTCCAGGCTGAAGGAAGAGCAAAAGTATATGTAATGTTTCTTCAGAGTGTTGGAATATCGCAGTAAGGCTGCAATACAGGAAGGAAGACACAGAATATAGCAAGCAAGAAGGGTGGGTTAAACCATGTCACAAAGCACAGCTCCACAGTAGTGCCTAATCATAAGATTCTCCATATTGCTTCTTTAAAAGACTCTGAATTTTTCTCTGGAGATTCTGATTCAGTAGGTCTAGTGTTGAGACAGCAAATAAGGATTTTTCACAGAGCTCTAAAGTTAATCTATTGGTCAGGCTCTCTAAAAAACTCATAAGGATCTTCTCCATAGACGACGAGTGAACCATGTACATTTTTACCCCAATACAGCCAATTAACATTATTAGAGGTTGAAACAAGAATTTTATCACCTCCTGATGATGGTAGATAAAATTAAATCTAAGGCAAATTTTTCATATTTTCCTGGTCTGTTTTTGAAAGAATAGAAAATCCAGGTTTTTAAGAAGCAGTAAATAAGAAGACACTGGAGCTCTGGTGGTATAGTGCCTAAGGCATTTGACTTCTAACCAGAAGGTTAACAGTTCAAACCCACCAGTCACTCCATGGAAGGAAGACTGGACAATCTACTTCAGTAAAGATTTACAGCTTCAAAAACCCAATAGAGTTCACTGAGTTGGAACCAATTCTATGGCAGTGAATTTGGTTTGGGTTTTTGGTTTAAAGAGGAAGACAGATGGTATGGCTTCTAACATCTGACACCTAGGTGTCACCTTGTGTGACTGTGGGTAAGTGACTAACATCCTGG
>NW_006923493.1:36596-43291 GCF_000298275.1 Orycteropus afer afer | reverse complement strand
GTGGAGATGAGTGTCAGGTCCATGAGGGAGAGCTGGCTAAGCAGGAAGTACATAGGTGTGTGGAGATGGGCATCAGCCCAGATCAGCAAGGCCAGGACAGAGTTTCCAGTGATGGTGACCATGAGAATCAAGAAGACGATGGCAACAAAAAAGCCAGGATGCTGAGAGTCAGAGAAGAGGCCCAGGAGAATGAAATCAGTGGTGATGGATTCGTTTTCTTGCCCCATGCCTTAGTGTACTGCTTGGATATGAAAGTTTATCAGCAAAAAAAAAAAAAAAACAGAGTGAAACCTCCTCACCTCCTATATAAATGTGTTGCCAATTTTAAACTATTTCTAAATTTCAAGAGGTTTATTGATCAAATCTAATGTGTAGCAAGATATTTTGAATGATTATTTGCTGCCCATGGTTAATTATATACCAACAATGATGTTCAACAGAAACTGAGAATATTACTTGGGCCACCAATAGACTGCACTGTTTAGCACAATGTCTGAATCCTTCCATGTGGATTATAGCTGCAGGTTTTGTCTACATGTGTCTTAGGCTGGGTTCTCTAGAGGAGAAAAACCAGTAAGGCATATGCATAAATACATAGAAAGAGATTTATTTCAAGGAAATGGGTCACACAGTTGTGGAGGGTGGCAAGTCCCAAATCTGTGGGTCAGGCACCAGGGAGTCACTAGAGTCACATGGTTGTAAAGGCTCACTTTCTCAAAATCAGCAGGCCAGGCAGAAAGCTGCTGATTTGCAAGAGCTAGCAAATCCCAAAATCTGCAGGTCAAGTGGCAGATTCCTGGCTTATTTTCCAAGAACCAACAGTCAAATGATGATGTATAAGATGTAACATTGAGAGCAAGTGAGCTTTGCCAGAATATCCATTATTAGATGCAGACCACACCCCCCAAGGAAACTCCCTGTTCAACTGATTGGCCCCTCACATCAGATCACAAAATGGAGGATGAATACATAATATCTGCCAAACCATTGAGAATCATGACCTAGGCAAGTTGACACATAACCTTAACCATCACAATATGCAAACCATGATCCATCTCAGGTGATATGGCTACCAGACGACATACATTATGTTCCAGTAAGCATGTTCTCATGAGCAACCACAGCCTGGAATTCCTACATGAGTTCTGTTTCTTGATTCACAATCTAGAGACATTCCTACAGGCCTGGTTGCCTGCACAGATGCCATTGTCAGCATGGCTGGGAAATTTCAGAGCTCAACCTAGAATTAGACAAAACTGTTAGCAAGTGGCAAAAATTTGTGCTTACTGTTCACAGGCTCCATCAGCCAGTATGATTATTTCCACCTGTGTGCTCAAAATTCTGGCCTCCTTCCACCATTCTCTGTTCTCGCCTATTTTGTAGATTCTCTTTTTTTTTTTAAGGAAATGTTTCCAATATATGCCTTGTAGAATCTTCTAAAATGTTTGTTTAATAACTGTTTAATCCATGTGTGATAGTACTCTGAACTAAGACAAGGGAAGAAATTCTGATTTACAATTGGGAAAAAGATAATAATGTTAGTAAACTTCAATTGAAAGGCTAATACTTTAGCAGTTGGTTGATTTTTAAGTCTTTTAGCCAGTGTATAAATGTTTATGGAAAATCCTGTAAATATCTAGGGGAAAAATTATTCAACTTTCTAGATTTTTTTGAATATACTATCTAGTAGTTGGGAGCTCTGGTAGCATAGTGCCTAAGGCACTTGACTGCTCACCAGAAGGCTGGCGGTTCAAACCCACCAGCCACTCCTCGGAAGGAAGGTTGGGCAATCCTACTTCCCTAGTGATACGGCCTCGGAAACCCAAAGAGGGGTCGCTATGAGTTGGGGCCGACTTGACGGCAAAAACAACAACAACAAACAACAAATCTAGTAGTTATCTAATTGGAATCATTCAGATTTAAAGCATCAAGAAGATAATGCACCCAGAAGCTAAAGATATGTTACTGGTAGTTTTTCTACTGTTTGTTTAATAATAGAAGAAAAGGGATTAATTTAAATGAGTGCTTGAATAAGTTCTGTTAGAAGGATCAGCACAAAGCTTATCCCTATGAGGCAGAGGTTAAAAATGTCCCAAATGTCCAACTTTTCCAAACTTCTGTGCCACTCCCTCACACTGACATCAACTCTTCCTCCTCCCCTCAGTACACTCCCTTCTGTCTTAGGGTTCCATATTTTGCTGTAATGTCTCACAGAACTCATGTGGTGGTGGTGGAGGCTGGGAAGTTGGCAGGCTGGCAAGTTCCAAGTTTATGGGTAGGTCTGGAGGATCCCCCAACTCATGTGGTTGCAGCGGCTGGTGAACCCAAATCGGCAAGTCTGATGACCGGCTGCTATCTCAAGTCCAGAGGTGAGATGATGATGAACCAAATGTAGGATCTGAGCAAGAGAGAGAACTTTCCCAGAACATTCATGTATAAACCTTCAAAGAAGCTAAGGGTA
This sequence comes from Orycteropus afer afer, assembly GCF_000298275.1. Lineage (NCBI taxonomy): Eukaryota > Metazoa > Chordata > Mammalia > Tubulidentata > Orycteropodidae > Orycteropus > Orycteropus afer. The sequence continues at coordinate 40,830 of NW_006923493.1, read as the reverse complement.
GTGACTTGAGTCACACCCTCTAGCAAGGCAAGACTCAAGATACATCCCACCCTAAACAGGTATAGTGACTAGGATTTACAATACACCACAAAATGGAGGGCTATAGTTAGAAGGCATTCACTGCGTTGCAATGAGTTTTTTCCAGAGGATGGTCTTAAGTCTGTAAATCAAGTTTCTGATCTCCCCCTTTGATGTTCACATTAACATATTAAGCAATTGGGAGATTCTGCCACTTGAAATAAAACTACTTAATTTTTTAATCTAGCTTTTCCTGCACTTATTTATCTGTTGAACCAGTTTACCCCATTATACATATTTACATCTCTCTGTACTACACTATCCAGTGAAACACTGGGAAATGCTGAGTTAGACATAGGAAGAAGGAGGCCTATCTCTAGAGTGCCCCAGCTCAACTCCAGCCCCTGGTATGTAAACAGAAATTCTTAAGTGATAATTTCTTATTTCAGACTCACATTTCTCGGCCAAGGTTCTTGCATTTTAGTGTTGAGATATATTGATCTAGAGAGGGAAATAACAACTTCTAACATGGCTAAATGACAAACAAAAGAAAACAAACAAACAAAAAAAGACCTAAAGGGGAAAGAAACAAAAACAGCAACACTCAGTAAACCAACTAATCAACTCTATTTAGTTATTTGCATTAAATAGGAAATAAATGTTTTTCATATTTTAAATAAAGAATGGAAATCCCAAAACTCTACTCAATAATGTAATGTTTATCATGAGAAATCTTTCTTGGGAAGAGCAGAAAAAAGTGGTAACCGAAGGACATGAAGTTATTGGGAACAGGAAACAGAATATGGATAAGGACAGACCAGCAAAGACAGGATGGGAGAGAAGGAATGGGTCACTTCCTCTGCTTCAATGTCACCTAAGCAAGATGTTCCCTGACCCCTAACTAAGAACAGTCTGAAACCATCAACCCCCTTCCCCAAACTTATTTCCTATAACTGCTTCTGCCTGCCAGACGGTGCACCAGAGAGTTGGTTGAATATATTTTTCTCTGACTCAAAAAGTGACTCACTGTCTGCATGTCCAGGAGAGGGTGAACTCATTAAGAAAGGATTTGTCTGCTTTCTTCACAATTGGACTTGGAGGCCTTCGATCAATATGTGTGGAAGGAATGACCTGAACATCCACAGTATGGAAGAGATGATCAGGAAAGACAGAGGAGGAGAGGAAAAGAATCCGGTGTTGATACAAAGATAGAAGAACAGGCACACTCAGGTAAGAGGTGGATTTAGAGACAAAGAGAAGGATAGGGAAGTACCTTGAAGGACAGCAGCAGTGGAGGAGCAGGCAGATAAATGTAGCAGAACCAGTAGCAGTGCTCACTCACTCTGACAACATAGTGCTGTGGGCTTATGTGGGGTCCACTCTCTGCAGCTGCTGCCCATGTCAGAGATCCTCAGTTTTGCTTTCTGCCCCCAGCCCTTCAACCTCTGCTGTTCACTCACAGCAACAGCAACTCTAGAAGAAGAATTCTGCCTTGGGGTGAAGTGCAGGTGCCAGAGCCAAGTCTCAGAAAAGAGCTAAAGTTTCTAGGCCTGGACCCTGTAGTCTCAGCCCTGCCAGGGTCTGTGTCAGAGCGATCATGAGTCCAGCAATTTCCTCTGCAGCTCTGGGTTCAAGGTCTAGGCCAACCTGGGCCCATGCTTCTTGTAGCCAGGAATGTATGAATTCAAGTGCCCTCTTATCCTTCAAGAAAAGCCGACAGTGTCCTTCAAACTTTGAGAGGCTGCTAGAATAATCTAGGATGACTTATTGGCACTTGCATTGTTTCAAAGGGGCTGGGAACACAAAAAAAATCTCTTTAACTTGCAACTCTGTGAAATAGATGTTTTGGTTATAGCTATACATACATCTGTTTAATTTTTCCTAAGTTGACCGATTATCAAGTGACCATCATGAGAGCAGCTTCATCAGGTTACACTGTGTGTGTGTGTGTGTGTGTGTATGACAGGCATCCTATCTAGGATCTGATTGTTCACTGCTTTCTCCTGTGATCTACCAACTTCCCACGTCTATGCCCTATGTTTCTTTGTAGTTGTCTCTATAAACTGTAATGATTTTTACGGCACCAAACAGGTCTCACACATAGTTTCTATTTCTCATATCCATGCACGTAAGCCACTGACCATGAATTTATTTTTTGAATATTGAGCTACCTTGTCTTGTATCATTGGTCCAGTCCTTGTCACCTCTTAGAGCTCTGAAATCTCCTGCATTTTTTCTTTACATGTTAAGACAGATCCACAATGGAACACTGGGCTCCTCATGTGAAAAACAAACTCCAAAACCTGATGATCCCGGGGAAATGGGCATATGATCTCACCTTGGACACATATCACAAAGAACAGAGCTTAAATACAGGACTAGGAGCTGAAAGTTGTGTTTTTTCTGGGGAATGTACTGTGTCAGCCCAGTCCCTAGTATGTAATTAGCTCAGGTCCAGGAGGCCAGCACAGCAAAAGTTTATCAGAAAAACAATCAGTATCTAGTAATATGAAGTCCCTAGTGGTACAAAGAGTTAACGTGTTTACCTGTTAACCATAGTTTGGAGGTCCACCCACAGGCAACTCAGAAGAAAGGTCTAATGATCTACTCTGAAAATAATCAGCCATTGAAAACCCTGTGTAGCACAGTTCTACTCTGACAAACATGGGGTTGCCATGAGTCAAAACTGACTCAAAGATAACTGCCAGTAGTAGTATCTAGTAATCTGTTCCTAGCCCTAAATACTTAGTTCTGGAGTCAGCACATCATGGACCCCACCAAGGTGACCTGCAAAGGCTTGTTTTCTTTCTAGACTCAATATATAAAGGATAATACAATTCATTAGCATGCACAATTCGGTTAATCATGCCCATCAAAAAGTTCCTAAATGGAGGACTCTGTGGGTACCACCTGCATCCAAGACACAGGGCTGTGGTGCAGAGCTGATGTTAGCTTTATTCAAAAAGACTGCCAGGCTGTAGGAGACTCAGAACCAACCAAATCTAACCAGGCTTGAGAGGAGGATAAACGGGGTGAAACCCTCAAATTAAGACCTAGTAATGAGGGGGAATGTATAAACACAGAGTGGAGACCAAGGACTGTAGTGGAAATGTGCTTTCCAGACAGAAATTAAAGAAAACATGGCACTCTGGAAATACCACAAGTTGCTCAGCTTCACTGGAGGTCGATGAAGAGAGAGAGGTGACAGCGTGAGTTACTTAGTGCACCAACTCTAGTGATGCCCCTGTCTGAAATCCCTCTATTCACTTTCATTTTTACCTGTAAACTGAGTAATTCTTGCTTATGTTTAGCTCTTTCTTCTAATACCTTCCTAAACACTGCCAGTGAAATTTAAAGAAAAAAGAAAAAAGTTTCTAACATTCTGTTCTTAAACTTTTTCCCTAGTTTCAGGAGGCAAGATTTCTGTCTCTCAAGTTATCCCAGATTACAATTCTACCAAATATTTTGTCACTCTACAGCATGGATTGCCTGATTTCCAGTGTGTGAAATTGGTTTCTACATTGACTACTCTCTTACTCATAAATCAATGCTATATATTTAGCCTTATATTGCAGCAACATCCCAGTTCAAGGTATAAAAGCTGTATGAATTAGGGTGTGTAACAACAGCTGCTATAATAATCCCTTCCTTCTCAGTGAATTAACATGATAAAAAGTTATTTCTCACTTGAATTCCATTACAAATCTCCTACTCATCATGCTGCCATTAAGAGGCCTGAGTCTCTTCTGTTGTTGTTGTTGTTATGTGCCGTCCAGTCAGCCCTGACTCATAGTGACCCCTCCTTGGGTTTCCAAGGCAGTATCACTACGGAAGTAGGATTGCCCAACCTTCCTTCCGATCTTGTGGCTTTCCCATACATTAAAGCCTCAGGGTTAACTGCTGGCTCATCTGCTCCCAGGTGACAGGTAAGAAGGAGTGACTGGTTGGATCAGAGGTTCTCAAGAGCAGCACTAAAGTGGCAAACATGAAGTCTGTAGATACTGATATCATTGGCCAAAATCCAGGCCATACATAGCTTCAGGGAACTTTAGCAAAAGTAATCTAGCTGGAACCCAGGAAAGAAAGAGAAGATGTCTGGTAAGAAACAAGCAAGTTTTCGCCATGGAGAATACTTATTAAAGGCTGGAAATCATAACCTAGGAACTAATAAGTTTATAATAAAAAGCTTCAGATATCAACTTTAAAATGTACAAGA
>NW_006923493.1:6309-6859 GCF_000298275.1 Orycteropus afer afer | reverse complement strand
CCTCGTCATTTTTATGAGTTGGAGTTTTATTCCACGTTTTTCTCCAATTCTATCCAGGATCTCCAAATTTGATCCCTTTCATTGTGGTTGGCAGTAGTAGATGGGCATCATATAGTTCTGGTCTCAGGGTCTTGGAGACTAATGTTCCCATAGCCCACTAGTCCCTTGAACTAACTGTTTCCATACATCTTTGATTTTCCTCACTCTTCTTTGCTCCAGATGAGGAGAGACCAGTAGTTGCATCATGGAAAGCCACTTGTAACCTTTTAAGACCACAGCAACTACTCCTTAGTGTCTTTTAAATTCAGCCTAAGGAGCTCTGGTAACAGAGTGCCTAAGGCACTTCACTGCTAGCCAGAAGGCTGGCGGTTCAAACCTATGAGCCACTCCTTGGAAGGAAGGTTGGGCAATCTACTTCTGTAGTGATACTGCTTCGGAAACCCAAGGAGGGGTCACTATGAGTCGGGTCTGACTTGATGGCACATAACAACAACAACAACAACAAATTCAGCCTGAAGGACTCCCTTTAATATTTCTTTAGGGAAGGTCT
>NW_006923493.1:2173-5099 GCF_000298275.1 Orycteropus afer afer | reverse complement strand
CTAAGGCACTAGACTGCTAACCAGAAGGCTGGCGGTTCAAACCCACAAGCCACTCCTCAGAAGGAAGGTGGAGCAATCTACTTCCATAGTGATATTGCCTCGGAAACCAAAGGAGGGGTCGTTATGAGTCGGTTCCGACTCAACCGCACATAACAACAACAATGAATAAAGATGTAATTTGTGACAACAACAGCCTATGGAAGGAGAAAGGAACTACATCGGCCGCACATAACAACAACAACACTGAAATTAAGTTGCTATCATTCAGAACCAAGTTGTTATAAATTAAGATATTAATGGTAAGTACAACTACTAAGAAAATAACGCCAATGTATATACTAAAATAAATAACAAGGGAATTAAAACAGTACACTAAAAAATACCCACTTAACACATAAGAAGGTAGTACATAAGAAGGAGGAATGTAAAGAGAAAAATTACGTAAGACATTCACAAAAGTAATATGATCTCAGATATAAATCCTATCTTATCAGAAATTACACTAAATACAAAGAATTGCATTCTTCAATTAAATAGATTGGTCAAATAGGTCATAAAAAAAATCACCAAACTAAATGCTATCTACAAGAAAAAACTTTAGATTTAAAAGTGCAAAGAGATTGAAAGTAAAAGAGTGAAAAATATATATTCCATATGCTAGAGAAATAAGGGGAGCTCTGGTGGCATAGTGCCTAAGGTATTTGACTGCTAATCAGAAGACTGGCGGTTCAAACTCACCAGCCACTCCTCCGAAGGAAGGTTAGGCAATCTACTTCCATAGAGATGTCATTTCAGAAACCCAAGGAAGGGTCGCTATGAGTCAAATCAACTCCACGGCAGTGAGTTGTTTTTTGTTTTTTTACAGAGAAATAAAAGTCATAACACAAACAGATATTTCCACACCATGGTCACTGCAGCACTATTCACAATAGCAAAAAGATGGAAAAAACCTAAATGCCCATCAAAAGAGGAATGGATCAATAATGGTGTATATAACATTATAAAACAATGATGAATCTACAGAACATCTCTTAACATGAATGAACTTAGAGAAATTATGCTGAGTGAAATTAATCAATCACAAAATGACTAATTTTGTATGAAACCACTACTGTAAAAAGTCAAGAAAAGCATTTCACAAAAAAAGATACATTATTTGGGGAGGGGAGGGTGAAACACTAACTACAGATGTGTGTGTGTCGTGTTGTTTGCCATTGAGTTGGACCCGACTGCTAACGACCCCTCCTTGGTTTCCAAGGCAATATCACTACTGAAGTAGATTGCCCCATCTTCCTTCTGAGGAGTGGCTGGTGGGTTTGAACTGCCAGCCTTCTGGTTAGCAGTCAAGTGCCTTAGGCACGAAGCTCTCAAAGCTCCCAACTATAGATAGTCACATATAAATTTGGGTGAAGGAATTTTTTTAAAAAAACTTACAGTATTGTTAACTTAAGTAACATCAAGGAATATATCCCAAGGAAACAAACAAATTAGACAGGATATATGCACATGGATCCTCAATACAATAATAGTTATAATTGGAAAAAACAAGAGCAATAACAACAACTAGGAGTTTGGCTAAATAAATTATGAGACATTCTCAAAATACTTTTGTAACTGAATACTATGTGATTATTAAATATGACAATGTATACATATATATTTTTGTTGAATATTATGTTTTGAGTATTGTGTTAAGTGGAAAAAGCAGAACAGTTTATACCGTGTATAGCAAAACAAATTGGATCTCCTAAAAAGGTATATTCAGATATTAATGACCAGTACCTATGATTTTTACTTTATTTGGAAATAAGTTCTTTGCAGGTGTAATCAAGTAAAAATGATATCATACCAGATTAGGGAAGACCCTAAATATACTGACCAGTGTTTACATGAAAAGGAAATATATACATACCATTAAAACAGCAAGCTAAAAGAAATCTGGTGTAGTTAGAGACAAAATAGACTTTAAACAAAATTTAATATGAAGAAAAACATGTTACAATAATAAAATACTTAATTCATGAGAAAATTAACAATTTTATTCATTCAAAATATGACAATTATAAATATATAAGCACCTAAACCCCACTATGGTCATATATTTCAGAAGATGGCAAATGATCAAGAACCAATGGTATTGAAGGAAGATGTCAAAGCTGCACTGAAGGAACTGGTAAAAAATAAGGCTCCTGGAACTGATGGAATACCCATTGAAATGTTTCAACAAATGGGTGCTGTGCTGGAGGCACTTACTTATCTATGTGAATTAATTTGAAAGATAACTACCTAAACAACTAACTGGAAAAAATCTATATTTGTACCCATTCCAAAGAAAGGTGATCCCACAGATATGGAAATTACAGAAAAATATCATGCCTATTCAAATACTTGGTGAATTAGGTTATTTGCTTTCTATTGCTGAGTTATAAGAGCCTTTTTGTCCTCTGGATACACATCCTTTATCAAGCATGTGATTTAAAAATATTTTTCCCATTCTGTAGGTTGACTTTTCAATTTCTTGATGGTATAGTTTATAGTACAAACCATTTTAACTTTGAGGCAGTTCAATTGGTCTATTTTTCTTGTCACTAGTCCTTGGATGTCATATTTAAGAAATCATTGCCTAACCCAAAGTCATAAATATCTACACTGATGGTTTCTCCTAAGAATTGTATAGGGTTTTTTTTTTGTTGTTGTTTTGTTTTTTTTTGGTGGGGAAACAGTCCCTTGAGGCTTTGCTCTCAACCCCTTGGAGAGTCAATATCCTCAATTTTTGCTTCTGCATCTTGACTTCTGGCAGATGAGAATTAATATCAATTATCATATTCCTGGAATCCACAGATCCTGTGTCCTCCCACCTCCGCACCCTCTGACTGGGGTACTCCCTACCTCAGTCTCCAAACCATCATCTTTCCCTACCAGCAAG
>NW_006923493.1:0-1118 GCF_000298275.1 Orycteropus afer afer | reverse complement strand
TTACATTCCCTGAAGCCTAACAGCTATCTTCCCACTTCTTCCCTGTTACCTTTTCCCTATGTCCTTCTTGCCTTTGCATTTCTGCCTCCCTACCTCTCTCCATGTGCAAATGCTTCCCTTCTGATCTCCCCTGGCAGACTATTCTAAGGAGTGTGTCTCCCTACTGTAGGTGCTCAGCTCATAGACCTGTCTATTGTTTAGCTGAGAGTTAAATCACAGGAGTGACTTGAGGCCATAGTCTCAAGGGGTTCACCAGTCTCTATCTGGCCAGTAAGCCTGTTTTATTGTTATTATTACTTTTAGGTTTAGTTTTGCTCCACATTTTTCTCCCACTCTATCCAGGATCTCCAATTTTGATTCCTTTCCAAGTGGTTGGCATTGGTAGCAAGGCACCATCTAGTTCGTCTGGTCTCAATGTTCTATAGACTGAGGTTCTCATGGCCCATTACTGTTTTGGAATGTTTCCATATGTCTTTGATTTTCTTCGCACTTGTTTGCTCCAGAGGAAGAGATACCAATAGTTGTTTCTTAGATGGCCACTCACAAGCGTTTAAGAGCCCAGTCACTACTCACCGAAGTAAAATGAGGCTCAATATTTTTGTACACCGTATTGCAGCAACTGAGCTTGGTGTCCCCTGCAACTATGGTCCCCAGCCCACAGGCCCAGTAACTCACCACCTCAAGATGCTTAGTTAGAATTTTATAGATTTTTAGCTCAAAACTATTCTAATACTAAGGCAAGGCAAAAAATATCGTAAGACAAGACTATAACTGACTAATATCTCTTAAGAATATAAACATAAAACTCCTCAACAAATATTAGCAAACCAAATGCAGCAACAAATAAAAATTATTATGCACCATGATTGAGTGAGTTTACTACATGAATGAAAGTTTAGTTCAAATCCAAAATCAATCAATGTAAATAATACAAACAAATAGCAGTTTGATATGCTCTGTGGAATTGCTTCCTAGTGAAGCAAGAGTAACTGATGAATTACTTTAAAAAAAAAAAAATTCATTTAAAGTCTCTGGAGACTTTCCTAAGAGCAAATAGCAAATTAATATACATTTACTCAGAAAAATCTACTGAAACTTGGTAAGAACTGTGAGTGTGT
>NW_006923492.1:39272-45237 GCF_000298275.1 Orycteropus afer afer | reverse complement strand
AAAACAAAAACAAAAACAAAAAAACACTGATTCCACTGAACTGGAAAATAAGAATGCCACTTGGCCACTTTGGGCTCCTCGTAGCTCTGGATTGACAGGCAAAGAATGAAGTTATTATATTGGCTGGTGTCTTAGTTATCTAGTACTGCTACAACAGAAATCCCACAAGTGGGTGACTTCAAGAATCAAATTTATTATCTCATAGTTTAGGAGGTTAGCAGTTGAATTCTAGGTGGCAGTTCTAGGGGGAGGCTTTCTCTCTCTTAGTTCACAGTTTAGGAGTAAGGTTCTTGTCTCCTTTTAGCATGTGTGGGCCCAACATTCCTTGGAGATCTCCAAGTGTCTTGACATCAGTCTTCCCTTGGGTCTAGCAGGTGGTCAGTGGATGGACTCTGGGTCCAAAAGATGCACTCTGCTCCCGGCTTTTCTTTCTTTGTGGTACTGAGGTCCATGTCCCTCTGCTTACTTCTCTCTCTGTTTATCTCTTGTAAGATAAAACGTGATACAGGTCATATGCCAGGGAAAATCCCCTTAATTAGATCAGGGCTGTGACTTGAGTAAGGATGGTGACTTAAGTATGAGTGATGTATCCAACCCTAATCCTAACTAATTACAATAACAAACATAACCTAATCCTCCTTGACATAACCTAATCTTGCTCTATTAACTACAAGTAGAGGTTTGTTGTTGTTATTGTTGTTATGTGTCGTCAAGTTGGAACCGACACATAGCAACCCCTCCTTGGGTTTCTGAGGTGGTATCACTATGGAAGTAGATTGCCCCAATCTTCCTTCCAAGGAGTGGCTGGTGGGTTTGAACCACCAGGCTTCTGTTAGCAATCAAGTGCCTTAGGCACTATGCTACCAGAGCTCCTCAAGCAGAGGTAAGGATATACAATACATCACAAAATGGAGCCTATTCACACAATACTGTAAATCATGGACTAGCCAAGTTGACACATATTTTCAGTGACACAATTACACAACTCAATCCATGACAGCTGGTGTGATTAATCCTTATTACCAAGGTAAAAGCAGATTGATATTATAAAATGGAAGTAATGAAGAGTATGTCTGGAATACAGGAGATCCCTTAGGACATCTCTTAGTACTACCATGCCCTGTGATTAAAGTCAGTGGAAAACTATAGCAATCCAATTCCAGCATGACTACTAATGTCTCAGACCATTCTGGATGAAGGTTTTGGTCACCCTATTAGGTAAGTAACCACGACCAGCTGAGGTGCTTGCTGAGGGAAAAGGGAATACAGAATGAGTGGTAGAGGAAGGTTGTTCTAAATACCAGCTAAGACTACATGACCAGTTGCAGAAACAGGAATGTAATATTTCTTCCTTATTTTGTTAACTGTGTATGTTTGTGTGTGTGTGTCTAATATTTTTGCTTTCTTCCCTCTGTTATTTCATTACTTATTATAAAATACAAGATGTGAATGTGGTTAGTGCATTTTCAGTTGTCCAAATGTTAGTTGTATCATTTTACGTGCAAATATGACATTATAATTGTATTTGTTTAGAGATCATGCATAGTTTAAGGAGTTGTGTACAGGTACCAAGTTGACAAGGGTTTGACTGTGATGGTTAAGGTTATACGTCAACTTGGCTAGGTCATGATTCTTAGTGATTTGGCAGATATCATGTAATCATCCTCCATTTTCTGATCTTATGTGAGCAGCCAATCAGTTGAAAGGGGAGTTTCCTGGAGGTGTGGCCTGAATCCAATATATGTGGATGTTCAGGCAAAGGTCATTCTCTCTCCATCCTGCATCTGTCTTGTCATCCTCTGACCTCTGATTGTTAGGACATGACTCAGCAGCCTGCTGTCTGACTTTCATATTTTAGGATTCACCAGCTTCTGCAGCCCCATGAACCAGCAATTGTTATCCAACCTGCCAATTTTGAGTTTGTCAGCCTCTGCAACCACATTAGTCAAGAGAAGCCTGATACCTGACACATGGATTTAGGACTAGCTAGCTTTCACAAGCTGGGTGCTGTGGAAGGTGGGTGTTTTGGAGCACCCAGGGGCAGGCTGGGTAAGCGAGCTGTGCACCATGGAAGTGGGTGTTGGAGTGTCTGGGTGAGACCAGGAAGTGAGCAGAGACATTTGAAACAGCTAAGGGAGACAAACTTGTCTGTTGGTTTGTCATACTGTGGTGGCTTGTGTGTTGCTGTGAGGCTGGAGGCTATGTCACCAGTGTTTCAAATGCCAGCAGGTTATCCATGATGGACAAGTTTCAGTGGAGCTTACAGACTAAGACAGATTTCAAAGAAGGAAGAGGCCATCCACTTATCAAAGAATTGGCCAGTGAAAGCCTTAAGAATAGCAGTGAAACACTGTCTGATATATTACTGGAAAACTTTACAAATAGCCCTGAAACATTTTTTGGTATAGTGCTTGAAGATGAGCCCCTCAGGTTGGAAGGCACTCAAGATATGACTGGGGAAGAGCTGACTCCTCAGAGTAGAGCTGACCTAATGATGTAGGTAGAGTAAAACTTTTGGAACTTGCATTTGCTGATGTGGCACACCTCAAGATATGAAGAAACAGCTGCAAACATCCATTAATAATTGGAACATGGAATATACAAAATGTGAATTGAGGAAAATTGAAAGTTGTCAAAAATGAAATGGAGTGCATAAAGAACAACATCCTAGGCATGAATGAGCTGAAATGGAGAGGGTAGCTATAGAATTTCTTGGGTGAACAATACTAGAAAGCTTTCTGAACGCTTCCAAAGAGATCCTGGTGAAATCACTCCTGCTTGCGAAAAACATCAACATCTATAATGCCTCCTTTTTAGTTTTATTCTCCCCCCTCTCTCATTCTCACTTCTTGGGACCACCTCTCAAATAAACGACCTGCACCCAAGTCCTGTCTCGAGGTCTGCTTTCAGGTAAAGGCAAACTAACATAGATACTATGAGTAGGAATTTTCTGCAAATTCTTTTAATCTCCTGTGCAATGAATCCAATAGTTGATTTTTTTCTTTGGAATGTTATTTTTATTTTATTTTATTGGAAGCATGGACTAGATATCACTCCTTATGCTAGCCAATTCTTCTGTTGGAAGTCCAAGATATGACATATTATTGTATCTAATTATTGCAAAGTAAATAGTACTTAAAATTGAAACGCTCATAACTACATTATTTATGCTACTTTGGAACAGAGTTTTACTGAACACTTTCTGGATGCCAGGTACTGTGCTTGACACTGGGACTCACTTTTTGTTCATCCAGCCTTGTGATAATAGTCCACTAATTTTACTCTTCAAGAGCTGGACATATTCTTTGCAATAAAGATATCATGCCTCTAGAAAATGTGAATTCTTTCACTTATTGAATCCTCATACCTTGCAACATTGTTTTATTTCTTTACTTAGATCCTTCCCTTACTTTTTGTCAATACCATTTTCTCTTTTATTTCTGCATTCAATATTCTTTACCTTTTCTTGACCTCACTCATGAATTGCTTATTATTAGACACAGGGTATCATTCTGTCTTGTGTGTCTTAAAGGTGAGCAAGAAATATGTCTTGCACATGTTAGGGTCTCATTAACTTTTAGGTGAGTCAAACTGTGTTAGAAGAGGGTTCATGATGATTACTTAAGAACAAAATCTCTTTGTATGGGGGACAAGACTTATCTAAATTTTTATTTATAGTGAATAAGCTTGAATGAAGTTCTGGGGAACCATTGGACAGGTTCTCCTCTCTTCTTTTATTTTCCTACAGTATACTATAAAAGCTTGCATGTGTGAGTGACATAAGATGGTTAAGTCTTTTCTTGGATTGTGTTTTGTCTTTCTTTTGAATTCCCCAGGAGCCACCTGCCTCCTCTCCTGGTTTTCAGTGTCTTAGGATGCCACCTTGACCTATTCTTTCCAAATAAGAAAGACTCATGTGCTGTATTTCTTTTTCTTTAATAATCAATGACATTTGCATGTTCTTTTCTATTCTGACTCTGTTCTAATGCATTTATTTCTCACAAAGTGTCATTTTACACATGAAGAAGTAAAATCCAGAAAGGTTAGTGATATGTCCAAGGTCAGAGCTGTAAGTGGTGGATTTGCAATTAACCAGTCTGGCTCCAGATACCATGGCCTCTATATAGTACCTAAAGCTGATTCTATGTCCAACAAGAATCTCTCTCGTTGTTGGTTCCATTCCTTTCTTTTGTGGTCTACTTCCAGTTAAGTGGTAGTTAATTGATCTATAATTAAAGAATACATTAATGGTGTGTTAGCCCAGTAATGTGTCCCAACTGGTGAAAATTTCAGGCACCATGGTGGTCCAGTGGATTAGATATGTTAGGGAAAACAGTCCTTTCAATGTCTTCTTATCACAGCTTGTCCTGGGCCACTTGCCCATGAAGCTCTCTGGAATAATGGGAAGGATTGTATTAGAGGCAGGGGGTTTTATGACTGTCAGACTACCAAGGATTCCAATTGGCCTGACACACAAACACATTGATCAGCCATTAGCAGATCTATGATTTATTTAAAAATCCAGTGGGAAAATGGAGGGATAGAATATAAATAAAATCTACAGGAAATTCTTTTAGTTATCACTAAAATCTTTCCTCTAGATGGGGCAATCTACTTCCATAGTGTTACTGCCTTGGAAACCCAAAGAGGGGTCGCTATGAGTCGGGTTCGACTCGATGGCACATAACAACAACAAAGCATGCTTAAAATACCTAGAATTGTGCCTTTGACCCATTCTTTCTCTCTTCTTTACATTTTGGACAACTCACTAGCAGATCTTATACACTTTGGCAGGAGTGGAGAAGGATAGGCAACAATTGGAAATCTAAATTTCTTGCTATTTACTCAAGGACTGAATATCTATTGAGCACTTTCTTGGTGGAAGGCATTGGGTTGTGTGTTGCTGGGGACAGAGAGATATAAGATATCTGTGTTCTCACATCTACTGAAGTTTACTTTAGATATTTCCACTGTACACATTAATCCTTGGGATTCTGAACTAGTGGAGAAAGAGATGCAGAATTCAGTTTAGGATAAAATATTCCAGTTTCACTGCTTTTCAATCTGCATGGGGACTACGGAGAAGAACCATAGTTTTCTGATTTTACTCAATTTTCTATCCCGCAGATGTATATTCACCACACAGCTGTAGGGCGAAGGAGCCCTGCCTCGGTAAGCTTACTCTTCACATTGGTGCACATGCACTGAAAATTGCCTGGTTCCAGAAGGAAGATCTCAGAGGGACCAAAAATCTTTTGATCTTACTGACAAGATAGGTCAGTCCATTTCCCTTGAGAAGTGAAAGAAGTATAAAGGAAATGAAGAAATTTTTCACCTCAACATTTTTTACAAACCTGAAGTTCCTATTCTACCAGCTGATGCAAAAATTCAGAAATAGAAACAAAATGGTTTCTTCTAACATATCCATGAGAACATAACAAAGAACATAAAGTAGTACGTGATTTATGCTCTAAAGAGAGGATAAGATCCAAGCTTTTCCTTACATGCCCAACATCACTCAGAATTTTTGGTACATTCACCAATGATAGTTAAAGGAATTTATAATTTTTCATATATTTAATTTGCTCTAACACTTTATTTATTTCACCGAATTTCTTCATAAGTCATAGATCAATTGCTGGCAAATGTGTGTGTCATAGTTGGTTTATAAGAGGATGAGTTTTAAATATATTGCTGTGGAAAAGTATTCTCCAAAGAGGGTTTGAATTTATTCTTTGATGGTAATGAATTATGTGCATGCTTGTGTGTGAAAAGAAAACAAAAGGAGTTCATAGTCACATATGAAGGAAAAAATTAAGAAGGTTGTCTTGCTGCAGGAGTTTTTGTAGTGCATCAGAGGCTGTGAAAGGGAGACATGGGAGCCTTTAATGTATGAAGATGAATTGTGACTTTCTAAAAGGAGGAATACAATATCGAGCATTTATCAAACTTTTTTTTTTTTTTT
>NW_006923492.1:7096-11863 GCF_000298275.1 Orycteropus afer afer | reverse complement strand
AAGAAATAAAGGACCAAAATGAATATCAGAAGAGACTATGAAACTTGCTATTGAATGCAGAGTAGTTACAATGAATGGAAGAAATGATGAAGTAAGAGCTGAACAGAAGATTTCAGAGGGCAGCTGGAAACAGAAAGTATTATAATGAAAAGAGCAAAGACATGGAGTTAGACAACTGAAAGGGAAGAACATGCTTAGCATGTTCTGAAAGAACTGAAGAAAAAATTCAAGCCTTGAGTTGCAATATTAAAGGGTTCTGTGGGCAAAATATTGAATGATGGAGGTAGTATTAAAAAAGATGGAAGGAACACACAGTCAGTGTAACAAAAAGATTTGATCTAGATTAAACTGTTTCAGGAAATAACATATTACCATGACCAATGGTACTGAAGAAAGAATTCCAATGTCACTGGAAGCATTGGAAAAAATCAAGGCTCTAGGAATTGATGGAATACTGATTGAAATGCTTCAACAAAAGGATGCAGCACTGGAAGTACTCACCTGTCCAGGCCAAGAAGTTTGGGAGACAGGTACCTGGTCAAGTGACTGCAAGAGATCCATATTTGTGCCTATGCCAAAGAAAGGTAATCCAATAGGATGTAGAAATTATTGAACAATATCCTTAATATCACAAACAAGTAAAATTTTGTTGAAAATATTAAAAGATAGCTGTAGCAAAACACAGACAGGGAATTCATGCCAGATACAGAAGACAACATGGAATGAGGAATATAAATGCTGATGTCAGATGGATCTTGGCTGAAAGCAGAGAATACTAAAAAGATATTTGCCTGTGATTTATTGACTATGCAAAGGCTTTCAACTGTGTGGATCCTAAAAAGTTATGGATACTATTGCAAAGAATGGGTAGTCCAGAACACTTAATTGTGCACATAAGGAACATGTATGTAGAGCAAAAGGCAGTCTTTCAGACAGAACAAGGGGATACTGCATGGTTTAAAACCAGGAAAATTGTACTTTAGAGATGTATCCTTTGACCATACTTATTCAATCTATATGCTGAAAAAATAATCCAAGAAATTGGATGATAGGAAGAAAAGGAGGGCATCAAGATTGGAGGAATACTCAATAACCATCTGCGATATGCAATCTTGCTTGCTGAAAGTGAGGACTTGAAGCAATTACAGCCTTCAATATGGTTTACACTTCATCATTAAGAAAACCAGTATCCTCACAGCTGGACCAATAAGCAACATTATGATAAACTGAGAAAAGATTGAAGTTGTCAGGGATTTCATTTCACTTGATTCCACAATCAATGTCCATGGAAGCAGCAGTCAGGAAATCAAATGATGTATCACATTGGGCAAATCTGGTGCCAAAGATCTTTTTAAAATGTTCAAGAGCAAAGGTACAATTTTGAAGACTAAGATGTGCCAGACCCAAGCCATGTACTTCGATTGCCTCATATGCATGTGAAAGCTGGACAATGAATGAGGAAGACCAAAGAAGAATTGATGCATTTGAGTGATGGTGTTGGTGAAGATTATTAAATACCATAGATTACCAGAACAACAAACACATGTCTTGGATGACGTACAGCCAGAATGCTCTTTAGAAACAAGGATGGTGAGACTTCCTAGAAGTGATGAGAGTGAGACTTCATCTTATGTTCTTTGATTACATTGTCTGAGGGACCAGTCCCTAAAGGAGGAAATTATGCTTGGTAAAGTAGAGAGTCAGCAAAAAAGAGGAAGACTGTCAAAGAGATGGATCGACAGTGGCTGCAACAACTGACTCAAGCATAGCAATGATTTTGAGGATCACACAAGACTGGGCAGTGTTTCATTGTGTTGTACACAAGGTTGCTATGAGTACAACTTACTTGACAGCACCTACCAACAACAACTTTGTGTGTGGTGTTTTTTGTTCAACTTAATGTCTCTGAGCTTTATTTATGGTGTTATGTGTTTTAGACATTTGTTCTTTTCCACTGACCAGTACAATTGCATTATATAATAATATGCCAAGATGTATTTATCTATTCTCCTGTTGCTTGACTTTAACTCGTCCTTTTTTTGTTTGTTTGTTTTGGTCATTATGAATAAAATTGTTATGAATATTCCTGTTCATGTCTTCTGATGGACAGAAGCACTCACTTTTCTTGGGAATAGAATTGTTGGACAATTAAGTAGACATATCACTAACTTTAGAAGGAATTGTCTAGTATCCAAAGTAATTAAACAAATTTATATCCCCACCACCTATGCATAAAAGTGTAAGGTGCTCAGTATCTTTTTCAGTCTCTTTGATATTGTCAGGCTCTTAATGTTAGCCATTCTGGTACATGGAAAAGAAACTCATTATGTTTTAAAATTACATTTTTTTCTTTGTTAAGTAATGATGGGAAAGATCTTTTTATGTTTACTTATCTTTTCCCCCTGTTTTTACAAAATTCAACTACCAGTAAAAAATTTCAAGTAGTATATATTGCGTTATAAGGTAATAACAACAACACCTAACAACAACAACAATAAGGTAATAAGGTCCTTGAAGAAAAGTAAAGATGCTGTGATGGCACAGTAGTTAAGACATTTGGCTGCTAACCAAAAGGTCAACAGTTTGAACCCACCAGCTGCTCCATGGGAGAAAGATGAAGCAGTCTGCTTTCATAAAGATCACAGTCTTAGAAACCCTATGAGCCAGTTCTACTGTATGGTATAGGGTTGCTGTGAGTTGGAATGGACTGGATGACAGTGGGTAGCAGGAAAAATAGAGAAGAGAGTTGGAGGGTTGGGTCAGGAGGAGGTTCTAAGGTGTTTGGGAAGGCTGTAATTTTAATAAGGGTAGTCAGAGAAAGCCTCATTGATCAGGTGACATGTGAGTAAAGACTTGACAGAGGTGAGGAAGGGGGTTGTGGAGAAACTTGGAGGAAGAACTTTTTAGGCAGAAGAAACAGCAAGTGCAAAAGTCCAGAAATGTCAGTGAACTTGGATTGTTGTTGTTATTGTTTGCCGTCGAGTCGGCCCCGACTCATAGCGACCCCTCCTTGGGTTTCCGAGGCAGTATCACTACGGAAGTAGGATTGCCCAACCTTCCTTCCGAGGAGTGACTGGTGGGTTTGAACCGCCAGCCTTCTGGTGAGCAGTCAAGTGCTTTAGCCACTATGGGAAACAATTAGACCAATGTGATGAGAAGAGTAAATGAGAGCAGGGAAAGTGGGAGATGCCAGAGAGCTAATGGGGGAACTGTCAGATCACAGTAATGAAATAACACATCGATATAACTGGAAGTTATATTCTTGTACCTTAGTGGATTGCCTTGAAAGATGCCTCCCATTTTGGGGCTATTTCCTTAGAAGATCCAGAAAATGTTTTTGGGTCTGAATAGTTTTTAATTTTTGGCCTTCTCATCATTGCTCAGAGATTGGTTGACTGCTTTGAAGTTCATTTCTTCCATTGTCAACTCTTCCTTTTCCTCGTGTTGCACTTCTTAACTATCTTATTTTTTTATAGATAGCTACGATGTAACAGTTTGTGCAATAGTAAAAGAGGAAAGTAGGCTTTTGTATCTCTGTGTTGCCATCAGTTTGTGGACCTAAGTAATGGAGAATTAGAACAAGCTGTTGAAACCATTTTCTGAAATGAATTTGGAGATATTTTTTCTAGGTTATCCTTTAGTCTAAATAACAGACTGTGTGTTTAATGTCTGATTAAAGGCAGAGGATTCAATTTGCAATCTGTCAAATCATTGTTTTTGGTTGAATTTTTAATAAATCCACAGAATCTAACCCCCCATAAAACCTCCAAAAACATGAAAGCAAGAAATAAAATGAAATATATATTTTTTGGTAGTGTTGAGAAAGGGGGAAATCATATCAGAATGTCACAACCTTACCCAAAGCAAAGATTTTGTGATGTTCTAGTTCTGTTAATTTGAACAATGGAGAAAGATAGAGATTGGATTTGAGCTCTTAGCTGAGACTATGATGTTTTTGAAGTCTTAGTTTATCTTGTTTTGTTCTTTGCACATCTCAAATTGACATTTAATTGTCAATCATCTATTTCACTTTGAAAATATCCTCCCTAGGCCTGGTAATTAAGACCAGTTTTCTTATGTTGTTAAATGCTATTCAGTTGGTTCTGATTCACAGCAACCCTATGTGCAACAGAATGAAACACTGCCCAATCTTGTGCCATCTTCACAAACATTTCCATGCTTGAGCCCATTGTTGCAGCCACTGTGTCAATTTATCTCATAGAGGGTCTTCTTTTGTCCTGGCACCCTCTCCACTCTCCCAAGCATAATTTCTTTCTCCAGAGACTGATCCCTCCTGATAATGTATCCAAAGTACATGAGGCAAACTCACCAGCCTTGCTTCTAAGGAGCATTCTGGCTGTTTTTTTTTTTTTTTTTTTTGGTAATTTTTATTGTGATTTGGGTGAAAGTTTACAGAGCAATTTCATTTTACATATAGCAGTTCATATAGATTTTGTCTCATGACATTGACTTCAATTCCCATAATATAACAGCTCTCTTCCCACTTACTCCCCATAGTTACCTCTTTCCTGTGTCCTTCCTTCCCATGTACTCCTGCCCTCTGAGCAGTCTCCCCATGCATACACTTCCCTTCTGTTCTCTCCTGATTGATCTCTCCAAGGAGTGTATCTACCTGATATAAATGTTCAGCCCATATGCCTGTCTTTTATTTGGCTGGAAGCCACAGAAGTAAGTTCAATTCCAGACCTGAAGGGCAGCTAGAGGCCATAGTCTCAGGGGTTTCACAAGGGTCTATCAGACTAGCAA
>NW_006923492.1:0-6776 GCF_000298275.1 Orycteropus afer afer | reverse complement strand
ACTTCCGTAGTGATACTGCCTCGGAAACCCAACGAGGGGTCGCTATGAGTCGGGTCTGACTCGACAGCACATAACAACAACAACAACAAATTAATAATTTTAAGTTTTGTTCCACATTATTCTCCCACTCTCTCTAGGATCTCCTACACAGATCCCCCTCTGAGTTGTTGACTGTGGTAGCTGGGCACCATCTAGTTCTTCTGGTCTCATGGTCATATAGGCTGAAGATTGTGTCATCTACCAGTCCCTAAGACATGTGTCTTTCATTTTCTTCATTTTTCTTTGCTCTGGATGAGGAGAGACCCATCAATGCATCTAGATGGCTGCTTACAAACTTTGAAGGTCCCAGTCACTACTCACCAAAGTAATATGTGGAACAATATTTTTGTGTAGTATGTTATACTAATTAAGCTTGATGTCTCCTGGGATCAAGGTCCTGAGCCCACAGGTTCAACTATTCGCTACCTCTGGGTAGCTGGCTGTGGCCGAGAAGTCACCACAGCCTTGTCCCTTGTCAGCTCTACCATGTACCTGAATGTTCTTACAGAACATAGAGATGTGTTTGTAGAAACATCATTTACCAACCCTATACATGGTCATGGGAACACTCCCCTCTGCCTAGATATACCTGATTGTACATCCTGTCCACCTATCTATCCACTCATGGAGCAATGTTTGCCAACACTGACAATGCAGTACTATTGTGCAAAAGGGTTCATTTTTGTTGTCTCTGTCTCCCATGTACCTCTCTTTATCTTCCTCTTTATCAATCTGGCTATATTTCTTCCCAGATAGATTTGTTGTTTCTGGAAGTCCATCAACACCATAACTGAAAGGCATTACTTCTTTGGTGTTCCTTCTCCATTGTCCAGCTTTCACATGAATATGAGGTGATGGAAAATTCCATGGCTTGGGACAGGTACACCTTAGTCCTCAGGGTGACATTTTTATTTTTTAACACTTTAAAGAGATCTTTTGCAGCAGATTTACTTGATGTAATGCATCGTTTGATTTCTTAACTGCTGCTTCCATGAGTGTCGATTGTAGATCAAGTTAAATGAAATAATCAAAACAACAACATTATCTCCATTTATCAAGAAAGGTGTGTGTCAGGGTTATATCATTTCACCATATTTATTCAGTCTGGATGCTGAACAAATAATCTGAGAAGTTAAAATGTGTGAAGAAGAATGCAACATCAGGTTTGGAGGAAGATTCATTAGCAACTTGCAATATGCAGATG
This sequence comes from Orycteropus afer afer, assembly GCF_000298275.1. NCBI lineage: Eukaryota > Metazoa > Chordata > Mammalia > Tubulidentata > Orycteropodidae > Orycteropus > Orycteropus afer. Next base: position 5,533 of record NW_006923492.1, on the reverse strand, counting down.
ACACAGCCTTGCTTGCTGAAAGCAAAGAGGACTAGAAGCACTTACTGATGAAGGTCAAAGATGGCAGCTTTCAGTATGGATTCCACCTCAACATAAAGAAAAGAAAAATCCTCACAACTAGATCAGTAAGCAAGATCAATAAGTTTTCTTCTACCTTTCTGCAATCCAGAGGTTCTTCCTCCCATTAGGGTTTTTCATAATTCATGAATACTGGACAATGTTTTAATTCCATATCTTAACTTTTTGCATTGCATGTAATAAGAAGTAGCTTAGAAAAGTTTCTGTTCAAAAATAGGACCAAAGCCTTCTGAATATCTTAATTAGAGGTGACAGAAATTGCTCAGCACACAAGAATAATTCCTCTGGGCTAAGATTCTGATTCTGGTTATCTGTGTTTTCTAGAAAAGTCTACCCTGGAGGAGTGAAAATGTCTTAAGGGGTGATGGAAAACAATGTGTGACATTCTCTTCCATGGCTTTCTTGACTTAGGCTGCCAACGAGAAGGAGGGAATTCTCTTTCCACATGGTCTTGCAGACCCTGGAAATGAGGCTAATGGGATGAGACTTACAGGATGATTTCATGTCCATGATAATGAAATAAAACCAGGTGCTAATAAAATCAGTTGCCATAGAGTTGGTTTTGACTCATGGCAACACCATGTGTATCAGAGTAGAACTCTACTTCATAGCATATTCAGTGGCTAATTTTTTCAAAATTGATCACTAGGTCTTTCTTCTGGGACGCCTCTGGGTGGATTTGAAACTCCAGCCTTTCAATGAGCAGCAAATGCATTAATCATTTGCACCATACAGGGACTCCTGATTATTAGCTTCCAGTTTCAGTGCTGTTCTATCTCTTTGAGCTAGCTCTAGCTACCAAAAGGATAGGCTTACTCTGTGGTTACCTTTGGAGAACAGCTATAAGCAAGACCAAGCACAGAATATGATCAGAGGGTCTGATGGACTTATCTTTCTTATGAGTACCCCTTTCTCCAAATTTACTCGTTTAGGGATTTTCTGAATACATAGGTCAACTTGGTTACAACCATGCAGGGCCTGGCTTACTTAGCCTATTGGGCAAGATACTTGTGCTTGCCTAGTGGAGCAGGCCACATGCATTCTCTTGTCAGGAAAAGGGGCAGCAGTGACCTAAGGTGGCTCACATTCTGGGAGTGTGGTAGTTAACTTGTGTGTCAGCTTTGTTGGGGCTGGTTTTGAGTGGCTGGGCAGCTGGATGTAGTTATTACCTATGATGAGACTTCTAATCAGCTCCATGGTAGAATCTACTGAAGCAGCTGAGTAGCTGTCTTAGGGATGTGGTCTGCTTGCGGCATATAAGGAGAAGTGTTCAGAAAGGTCTCTGAGCTTTTTGGCGTTCTTGGACCATGCATGTAGCTGAGTCATCATTCAGCAGTCGGCCATGTTTCTGCTGATCTTGGGACTGTCTCTGGACTTGAACTAGTGACCTGCCATGTAGTTTGGTAATCTTGGGACTGTGCCATGTTATTTGCTGACTTTAGGTTTGTCAGCATCAGCAGCCAGCAGCTGCCTGAGTTGAGAGTTGCCTCCAGCTTCAGTGTGCTGGAAGCAAGAGGCAGAGCTGAAGCCTAGGGTCAAGGGGCTTTCTACTTAGTCCCTAGAGCTTGGCACTTTGAACTCAGACAGACTTCTAGCCTCCAAAACTGTAAGAGTAAATCTCTGTTTAAGCCACCCATTTGTGGTATCTTCTGTTAGAGAGGCACTAGGTAACCAAAACATAGTTTGCCTGGTCTGCTTGGAAAAAGTTGCCCAACTCTGAAAAAAAATCTGTCTAGAAGATGGAAAACTGTGCCCTAAATGTTCAACTTTCTACCTTTGCTCTACCTGGACTGCCGGGGCTTAAGAGGCACCAGAACTTTTTTGTTCCCTGGAAGATTGGCTTTGCAATGAAGAAGAAATTCAGTTGCCCTTTTCATGTAATTATGTAGTGACTAATCCCTGGGAATATTCTTTCAAGGGTATTAATTATATATCTGTAAAGAAGAGTTACAAGGGAGCAAGAAGCCTCCTGGACACTCTGAAAAGCCAAAACTGGACTAAACAAACCTGTCTGTATGCTTGAAAAAATTGCGGATCTTGAAAAGCTCTGTCAAAGTTCAGTGTGCTCTATTTTAATAGCATTTTTTTAAACCTCAAGGAGCTTTTCTTCTTAATAAAATCCTTTATTAGATTTTCCAAATTTCTTGCTTACTCCATGTGTTTAAAGTGCTCTTCGATTGAATCCTGCTGTGAATGTAAGAAGTACCCAGAGTGAAAAGAATTATGCTGATAGTCTATAGTTTTGATTTTTTTTTTGTTCTCATCATTGGAATAAAAGCAAAGAAATATTTGTTGTTGTTAATTGCTGTTGGGTTGCCCCCAACTCAAAGCAACCCCATGCACAGGGGGATGAAATGCTGTCTGATCCTGTGCCATCCCCATGATAGTTTGTGAATCAAACTGTTGATCCATAGTTTTCACTGGCCAATTTTTGGAAGTATATTGTCAGGCCTTTCTCCCTAGTCCCTCTTAGTCTTGAAGCTCCACTGAAACCTGTTTTCTATCACAGCAACATGCAAGCTTCCACTGACAGAAGTTTGGTGCCTGTTTGTGAGGTGCATTGACTGGGAATTGAACCTGGGTCTCCACATGGAAGATGAGAATTCTACTACTGACCCATCAATGTCACATAAGAAATATTTTAAGTATGAAGACAGTAACAATGGCTAGAGGATCTAATGCTTTCTCTAGATACTTAATCATAACATAATAAACCCAGCATACAGATGTTGTTTAGGTGCCATTGAGTCAGTTCCAACTCATAGCCACCCTATTTACAACAGAACAAAACACTGCCTGGTCCTGCATTGTTGTTGTTGTTGTTATGTACCATCGAGTCTGACCTGACTCATAGCAATTCCTCCTATGTGCTCCTGGTCCTGCACAATCATCACAAATGTTGCCATACTTGAGTTTATTGTCATAGCCATTGTGTCAATCCATTTTGTTGAGGGTTTTCCCTTTTATTGTTGGCTCTCTACTTTAGCAAACATGATATCCTTCTCCATGGATTGGTCTTTTCTGATAACACGACCAAAGTGTGGCCATTCTAGCTTCTAAGGAGCATTGGAAAGTACTTTAGAATTTATAGAGTGTTTTCACATGCATTAGCTCATTCAATTCTAACAAAACTTTAAGGTGTGATATTGTTAATCCTATTTTGCCACTGTTGTTGTTGTTGTTATGTGCCGTCGAGTCAAACCCGACTCATAGTGACCCCTCCTTGGGTTTCCAAGGCAGTATCACTACGGAAGTAGGATTGCCCAACCTTCCTTCCGAGGAGTGGCTGGTGGGTTTGAACCGCCAGCCATCTGGTTAGCAGGCAAGTGTCTTAGCCACTATGCTACCAGAGCTCCCATTTTGCCACTAAGGTGACTGAAATTCTGGGAGGTTAAATGACTTGCTTAAGAGTTTTCTCACCTGAGTGGTAGATCTGCGATGAAAACTATAGTTTTCTGGCAGCAATGCTCATGCTAAAGTACCATGGCTGTTCTTAAAACATTTATAGTCCTTATTGCTTATTATCTCCTCCCCATGACTCCACGGCACATAACAACAAAAACATTACCCCATATTACACATCATATGGTACCTTGTATTGCAGTTTTATGAGTACATGATTTAATTTGAAATTGAACATGAGTTCTGCAATTGAATGTGAATTCCTTGAAAGCAGGGACCTTGCATTATGTTTTGTGCTTTACCCAACATTCAAAATAAATATTTATTGAATGAATCAGTACAATATTTCTCTCCCAGTCTTTGACCCTAAGCTATGTCCATGTTAATAACATAAAACAGAGCACATTTCTACCTTTCTGCACCACTCAAGGTAGTAGATATTGACCAAACCCAAAACCTGTTGCTGTTGAATTGATTCTGACTCAGGGTACCCTATGTATTACTTAGTAGAATTACTCCATAGGGTTATTTTTGTTCTTATTATTTCAGAAGTACATCACTAGCCATTTCTTCTGTGGCACCACTGGGTAGATTTGACCCAACAACCTTTAGGTTAGTGGTGGAGTGCAAACCATTTATGTACCGAGGGATCCTTGTCACTTATTGAGTTGGTTGCTAAAAGATAATAAAAGCAGGTCTTAGAAGCCAGAGACAATTTTAGTGACTAATTAGGAAGCTTTCTGTCTTCTGTTATTTGTATTTTTTCTTTTTTTTACCAGTAGTAATATCATCTCATCTGTCAGTTTGTCAAACTGTAATGGCTTGAGTGTTGCTGTGATGCTATGGGAAGCTATGCCATTGGTATTTCAAATACCAGCAGGGTCACCCATGGTGGACAAGTTAAACCTCAACTAAAGAAAAAAAATATCTTCACAACTGGACCAATAAGCAAAAGCAACATCATGATAAAAGGAGAAAAAATTAAATTTGTCAGGGATTTAATTTCTTGGACCCACAGTCAACATTCATGGAAGCAGCAGTCAAGAAATCAAACAACATATTGCATTGAACAAATCTACTGCAAAAAACCTCCTTAAAATGTTAAAAAGTAAACATATCACCTTGAAGATGAAGATGTGCCTGACTCAAGCCATGGTATTCACAATAGCCATGCGAGAGCTGGACAATGAATAAGGAAGAGCAAAGAGGAATTAATGCATTTGAATTGTGGTGTTGGTAAAAATATTGAATGTACCATGGACTGCTAGAAGAATGAACAAATCTGTCTTGTAGAAAGTACAGCTGGAATGATTCTTAGAAGCTAGAATGGCTCTCATACTTTGGTCAGGTTGTTAGGAGGGACCAGTCCCTGGAGAAGGGTATCATGCTTGGTAAAGCAGAGGGTTAGTGAGAAAGGGGAAGACCCTCAATGAGATGGATTGACACTGTGGCTGTGATGATGGGCTCAAACATGGCAATGACTATGAGGATTGTGCATGACCAGGAAGTGTTTGTTCTTTTGTACATGGGGTCACTATGAGTCAGAACCAAGTTGATAGCAACTAACAACAACAGGACCAACAACAGCAACAAAATAATCTGAATCATCTATTCTTAAATATATCAAAGCAATCTGTTTCAGTCAAAGTAATATGTTAATAATAAAATGAATATGAAGTCTAAAAGTCTGATTTTGAAAAATATTATGTCGACTCTTGCTTGCAATCCTGTACATAGAGGCAACCTCTTTCTACTTTTATTACAATTGTTCAGGTAGGATCTGAAACAAGGCCACAGAGAGAAAGAGACAAATTTAAACAATGTGTAGAGTCTGAAGACTGGATATGGGGTCAAAGGGAGGGTGGCAGATGTGTACGTAACTCACTACTGTGAGTCTGAGGCCAGAGTCCTAGTAGCCTCCAGGAAAATCTTTAACCAGAAACCTTTTAGTGTCAGCAATACTAACAAGACTTTTGGAATTCTAAACACTCCTTAGGGCCCTTATCTGCCCTCCAGTCTCAGCAGGTATCAGAAACTTCCTCCAAACTCAGCA
>NW_006923491.1:42576-45763 GCF_000298275.1 Orycteropus afer afer | reverse complement strand
AAAAAAAAAAAATTACTGGAACTAATAGAGAGGTTCTGCAAAGTGGCAGGATACAAGGTCAACATCCAAAAATCAATCAGATTCCTTTACACCAACAAAGAGACCTCTGAAAAAGAAATAAGGTAAACAATACCATTTACAATAGCTACTAAATGATAAAATATCTAGAATAAATCTTATCAGAGACACAAAAGACCTATACAAAGAAAACTATAAAGCACTACTACAAGAAACTACAAGGGATCTACGTAAATGAAAGAGCATGCTTCGTTCATGGCTAGGAAGACTGAATAATGTGAAAATGTCAATACTACCCAATACAATCTACACTTTTAATGCAATCCTGATCCAGATACCAACAAAATTTTTTAAGGATATAGAAAAACCAATTACTAATTTCACATGGAAAGGAAAGAGACCTCAGATAAGCAGAGCACTACTGAAGAAGAAGAAAGTGGGAGGTCTAATGATCCTGCATCTCAAAACCCTACAGCCATGGTAGTCAAAACAGCATGGTATTGGTACAATGATAGACAGATAGACCAATGGAACAGAATCAAAAATCCAGAAATAGATGCATCCATCTATGGACAGCTGATCTTCAACAAAGGACCAAAACCCATTAAATGGGGAAGAGATAGCCTCTTTAACAAATGGTGTTGGCAAAATTGGATATACACTTGCAGAAAAATGAAGCAAGACCCATACCTCACCCCATAAACAAACCACAAACCTCACCCTCACCTCACAAAAACAAACTCAAGTTGGATCAAAGACTTAAATGTAAAACTCAAACCTATAAAATTCATCACAGATAAAATAGGGGTAAATCTAGGGGTCCTAATTTACAGCATAAGTAGACTATCAAGCATAACTCAAAATGCACAGGATGTGGAAGAGAAGCTAGATGACTGGGACCTTTAAAAAATTAAATTCTTATGCAATTCAAAAGACTTCTCCAAAAGGGTAAAAAGAGAACCTACAGATCAGGAGAAAATATTTGCCTATGACACATCTGACAAAGGACTTATCTCCAAAATCTATAGAAAACTTCAAAACCTCAACACCAAAAAGATAAACAATTCAGTTCAAAAATGGGTGAGGGACATGAACAGCCACTTCACTAAGGACAATATGCTGATGGTCAACAAACACATGAGGAATTGCTCGTGATCATTAGCCATTGTTGTTGTTGTTATGTGCCGTCGAGTTGGCCCCGACTCATAGCGACCCCTCCTTGGGTTGCTGAGGCAGCATCACTATGGAAGTAGATTGCCCCGTCTTCCTTCTGAGGAGTGGCGCTGGTGGGTTTGAACCTCCAGCCTTCTGGTTAGCAGTCAAGTGCCTTAGGTACTACGCTACCAGAGCTCCTCAAAACAACGATGAGATATCATCTCACCCCAGCGATAATAGCAAAGTTCAACGGACAGAAAATAACAAATGCTGGCAAGGTTGTGGAGAGATTGGAACTCTCACACACTGCTGGTGGGACTGTAAAATGGTACAACCATTGTGACAAATGGTATGGTGTCTCCTTAAAAAACTGAAAATAGAAATACCATTTGACCCAGCAATTCCATTACTAGGAATATACCCTAAAGAGGTGAGAGACAGGACACAAACAGACATATCCACACTCATGTTCATCGCAGCACAATTCACTATAGCAAAGAGATGGAAACAACCTAAATGCCCATCAACAGATGAATGGATAACTAAACTATGGTACACTCACACAATGGAATACTCTGCTACATTAGAGAACAATGAAGGATTCATGAAACATCTCACAATGTGGATGAGTCTGGAGAACATTATGCTGAGTGAAATAAGTCAATTGCAAAAGGACAAATATCATATGAGCCCATTACTATAAAAGTCAAGGAAGGGTTTGCTTAGGGAAGGGAACTCACTTTGTAGTTACTGGGGATGGGAGGAAAAGAAGGGGATAATTTCAGACAAGTTGAGGGCCACACGCTGAGTTGGGTAATGGGAGGGATGGTATGGAAAGAGTCTGTGACCAGCATGATAGCACTGGGGAAAGGGAGGACACAGAATTGTGCACATAAGATATAGACTGCAGAGGCTAATACCAGTATATTCACAATACTGTATTACCTACCATTAACACCAAACACCAGGCTACAGATAAACACACAGACAAATAAGAAGATCAGATGGGGGTCCATGAACAGGATTATACTCTAGACCAAAGATAGATTCAGCTGAGGCTAATGTTGCACAGATACTAGTGATACAAAATACCCCCAATCATTGCAAAAGCAACATAAGACAGACAGAGAGCAATCTCTCATAGACAGCCAGACACTGGGGGAGAGAGATCCAATGGATCTCCTGGTCAAAGGACCATAGTACTGTGGGACACCAGACTCAATTGGCACAACAAAAAAACATAAAAATCTTGTTCTACAACCTACTTTGGTGAGTAGTGACTGAGGTCTTAAAAGCTTTCGAGCTGCCATCTAAGATGAAGCTAATGGGCTCCTGTTGTCAGAAATGAAGGAAAGTGAAGAAAACCAAGGGCCTTTGGAAACAATCAGCCCTAGGGCATGATGGACTTCGAGACCAGAAGAACTAGATGGTGCCCAGATACCAATGCCAACCACTCTGGAAGGGATCAAAACTGGAGATTCTGGATAGAGTGAGAGGAAAAATGTGGAACAAAATCCCAAAATAATAATGACCAGAATTACTGGTCGGATGGAGTCTGGTAGAAACCCCAAGACTATGGCCCTGGGAATACACTTCAGGCCTGGGATAAAACTCACTCCCAAGGGCTGGCTCTCAGCTCAGTAGTAAATAAGACTTACATGCAGACCACTCAACCCAGGGTGATGCACCCACCTACTCTACAGAGATACATCCCTTGGAGCAATCAACCATGGGACACTAGAGGGGCAACAGTAACATGGAGAAAAAGTTGGGCAGTCAGAATTGCATAACTAAGAAGGGCACAGGGAGAGAGGGGTTACTGGGAAGGGAAAGGAGGAGAGTGGGTTCGGGTTGGGGATGGTAATTGGGAAGTGAAACCAAATGTACATGAAACATTGAATGTAAACAAATTCTGCTCTGTAAATTTGCACCTAAAGCACAATTAAAAAAAAAAAAAAACTTAAGTAAGTAATATAAGTGGTTAACAGTTTGTTGTTGTTAGGTGCCATTGAGT
>NW_006923491.1:41533-42001 GCF_000298275.1 Orycteropus afer afer | reverse complement strand
TCAAGTCATCCTCATTTTCAGCAAGCAATGTCAGCATATTGCAGGTTGGTTGTTAATGATTCTTCTTCCAATCCTAATGCCACGTTCTTCTTCATATAGTCCACCTTCCATCTTCCTTTGGTGCTTCCTGCACCATTCAATATTTTGCCCACAGAATCTTTCAGTATTGCAACTTGAGGCTCAATTTTTTTCCTCAGTTCTTTCAGCTTGAGAAGTGCCGAGTGTGTTCTTCCCTTTTGGTTTTCTAACTCCAGGCTTTTGCGTAATTCATTATAGTACTTGGCTTTTTCTGCTCGAGCTGCTCTTTGAAATCTTCTGTTCAGCTCTTTTATCTTGTCATTTCTTCCATTTGCTTTGGCTACTCTTTGCTCAAGAGCAAGTTTCAGAGCCTCTTCTCACATCCATTTTGGTCTTTTCTTTCTTTCTCGTTTTTTTAAAGACCTCTTGCTTTCTTAATGGATGATGTTC
>NW_006923491.1:34627-40403 GCF_000298275.1 Orycteropus afer afer | reverse complement strand
ATATCATTAAGGTTGGTTCTACTCTGATGAGGCAGGTCTTTCCCAGTCCTATTCTGAGTGCCTTCTGAGCTAAGGGGCTCGTCTTCCTGCCCTGTGTCAGTGTTTCCGAGCTATTCATAAAGTTGCCCAGTAATGTATCAGAGTGTTTCTCTGCTATTCATAAGGTTTTCCCTGGCCAATTTTTGAGAAGTGGATGGCCTCCTCCTTCTTCCTAGTCTATCTTAGTCTGTAAGCTGTGTTGAAACCTGTGTACCATGTGCAACACTGGTAGCATCTGAAACACCAGTGGCAGAGCCTCAAGCCTCACAGCAACGTACAAGCCCCACAGGATGACAAACTGACAGACAAATTTGTTTCCCTTAGCTGTTGGAAACTGCTGTGCCCTTCTCTTACCTAATTCCTACCTGGAACCTGCCACTTTGTGGTCCCTGGAGTCTCCTTCCCTCTCCTGGCTCTAGGGGTCTTGGGGCTTAGCCTTGCCTCCTTCCCCTTTACCTAGATATCCTGCTGCTCCAGATGTCCCCAGTCTAACAGTTTAGACACTAAAAATATACTTTTATAATATTTAAAGACTCTAGTTTTGAATAAATTATTGAATATTACTCAAATATTTGATTTTTATGTGTGCTATAATATAAAAAATCTTCAGTTAAAAAAATGATCTACCCTCAAATGACCAATGTTGTTGTTGTTGTTGTTATGTGCCTTCGAGTCGGCCCCGACTCATAGCGACCCCTCCTTGGGTTTCCGAGGCAGTATCACTACGGAAGTAGGATTGCCCAACCTTCCCAATATCTACCTTCAAATGATCAGTATCTAAGTTATCAATGTCTGCTCTCAAATGATGAATATCAATATCTACCCTCAATGTACCTGGGACTCACTACATAGAAACACTATTAAAACTTTGATAGAGTCTTCTGGTCTTTTCATTTTCCCAAAATATATTTTTGTTTGTTTGGTTTTTTACAGGTGGGGATTGTGCAATACATGCTATTTCTTAATCAAATACAATTGTAGCACCTTTTCATGTCCTTTACATGTCTTTCTTCATTATTTTAGTGCCTGCACATTATTCCAGCTGAGCTTCATATGAGTCAACGTCCTTAACTGTTGAGAGTGCTATCTGGTGTTAGTATCGCCATGGCCTAGAATCCGTGGGTGTGACAAATGACTAACATGTTCAGCTGCTAACCAAATGGTTGGAGGTTAGAGTCTGCCCTGAGGCACCTCAGAAGAAAGGCCTGGAGATCTACCTCCCCAAAATCAGCCACTGGAAACCCTATGGAGTGTAGTTCCACTCTGACACATGTGGGGACGTCATGAATCAGAGTCAACAGAAACTGGTATTGACATGAGCTGTATTTTTTTTAAAGCTTCTTTGAGGTAGAGTTCAGGGTCCAAAGACATAATCCTGAGCAAAAAGCAGGATTAATTTCTCCCAGTTTAAATTCAGTTTCCCAAAAAAGATGTGTTAGGGAATATTCTGAGATGTTTGTTAACTCCCTAGCTTCCTAGGGAAGGGTTGCCTCAGACGTCCCATTTCCTGGCTTCCTAGAACAAACTCCCACAAAGCTCTGCATGGTCGCGCCCTGCTAAACACTTGCTCTCACCCACTGCTGCCCCCAGCTCACCACCAGCCAGCCAGGTAGCCTGGCTTCAACTCTGGACCACACCTACCTCTTTCCTGTCCCGGGTTGTTCACATTCACTGTCCACCACTTCTGGAGCTCTTCTTCCCCAGTTCCTCCTCTTCTTTTTGAAGGGAGCTACAAGTCTCTCCTCGGAAAGGCCTTCCCAACCCCCTAGTCTGAAAAGGGGACCCTTGTATCCCCTTTCATAGCACACTGTGCTTCTCCTCTATGGCCTCTGTCCCACTGAACAGTAAAGCCTGCGAAAGCTGGAACCTGTGTCAGGCAGAAACCTGTCAGAGAAGGAAAACGCAAATATTTTCCACTAATCAAGAAAGATAGAAAAGTGGTCAGACTGCATCCTGTCAAAGGCAGAAAACTTGTGCGACCTGGAAAAACAGGCAGTCCCATCAAGTTCTGGCTCTTCTTACAGGTTCCCCTGTACAATGAAATATTTGCCTGCACATTTATTTTTCCCCAGTTTTATTTTGTAAATACTTTTTAATTTTTGCTGTTGGTGTTTGGAAATATATACAATAGAACATACAGCCATTCAACACTTTTGACATGTGCAATTCAATGACATTGATTACATCCTTTGAGTTGTAAAACCACCTCACCCTTTTCCTGAGTAGTTCCTCCCCCATTAACATAAGTTCAATGGTCCCTGAGTCCTATCTAACCTTTCCAGTTGTCCATTTGATCCCACATCAAAAGTTCTTTAAAAAAGCAAAGTGCTCAAGATGGAGCACATTAATTTGTTGAATGCCCGTCCTCCTCACTGAGGACTCTAGGCTCCATGAAGACTTGGGGGAAGAACTATGTTGGTTTTGCCCACTGTTGAACACACAGTGCTGAGCAAGTTCTTGATACAAGCTGTTGTTAGCTGTCATCAGTTGGCCCCTGACTCATGGTGACTGTCCCCATGCACTAAGGGAATAAAAACTGCCCCATTCTGTGCCATCCCATGATGGGTTATGATTGAACCCTTGTGCCATAGACTTTTCAAAGCCCAGTTTTCAGTAGTGAGTCACTGGGCCTTTTACTCTCATCTGTCTTTATCTAGAAGCTTCTCTGAAATCTGTCCAGCATCGTAGCAACACGTCATCACTGATGGATGGATGGTGGCTACACATGAGGGGCGATGGCTGGGAACTGAACCTGGGTCTCAGGCATGGAAGGTGAGAACTTAGCCACTGAGCCACTCATAGCTCTGCTACGCGTTGTTGTTGTTGTTGTCAGGTGCCGCTGAGCTGGCTCCAAGTCATAGTGACTCCACGAACAACAGAACGAAACACTGCCTGGTCCTGCACCATCCTCACAATCCTTGCCATACCTGAGCCCATCGTGGCAGCTACTATGTCAGTCCATCTCGTTCAGGGCCTTTCCCTTTTTTGCTCACCCTCCACTTTTACCAAGCATGATATCCATCTCCAGAGACTGGTCTTTCTGACAACATGACCAAAGTAGATGAGACAAAATCTAGCCACTGTCGCTTCAAGGAGCATTCTGGCTGCACTTCTTCCAGGACAGATCTGTTAGTTCTGGCACAATAGATGTCTAATAAATATTTCTTGAATGAATGAATGAATGAATGAAAAAAGGAACCCTCTATCTCTGTGTTACTTCAGAGTGTTAGTTTCCACTGATCTGTAAAAAGAGCTGGTGATATCTATTCTCCAAATTATCCTGAGAGGGCAATGCACTAACTCCCGCAGTATCTCACCGAGTGCCTAGGCAGGTTGACAGGTGATAAATGGCTCCCATGGGCATGGTTATTTTGTTACTCAAACATCCTTGGCCTACGTTTAAAAAGAAAGGTACCCACTGCCCTACTTTATTTAAAAGTTTTTTTGCTTTTCCCTTTGAAGGCAGGTACAAATGAGAGCTCTGGGGTATTCATTTTAATATAATTCCTTTGAATCTCCAAATGCATGTGATAGAAAAAACAGGATGACACATGCAATTGTACCTTTTCTTCTCGCTAACTGCTGTTTACAAATGTTGGTTGCTGTGGGTTATCTGGAAAGCCTTTTCAAGGCATAGGCAAGGCATTTCAGCAGTCTCTGGGGCAATCAAACCCAAGCCCCATGCAGAGATCAATAGTCTGGACTAGATCGGGAGGAAAAGAGGGTCACTCAAGCATGCAGAGCTGAATGCTAGAAACTGATGTCTCTGTAAGTCAGCGGTCCCACCTCCACATCCATTTCTAAAAGTTGATATAAGCAATAAACCACAACCAAACCCACTGCCACTGAGTTGATTCCGATTCACAGTGCTCCTAGAGGACAGAGTAGAAGTGTTCCATAGGGCTTCCAAGGCTGTAATCTTCATGTAATTTTTAAAGGCGCTCTTGACTGCTAACCAGAAGGTTGGCAGTTCAAACCTACCAGCCATTCCATGGAAGGAAGACTGAGAAGTCTACTTCCGTAAAGATTTACTGCCTCAGAAACCCAAAGGGGGTCACTATAAATTGGAATCAACTTGATGGCAGAGAGTTTTTTTTTTTTTTTTAATCTTTATGGAAACAAAGCCCAAAGCAAACCCACTGCAGTCGAGTTGATTCTGACTTGTAGCAACCCCATAGTACAGAGTAGACCTGCCCCATAGGGTTTCCAAGGCTGTAAATCTTCATGGAGGGAGACTACCACATCTTTCTCTCATGGTGCGGCTGGTGGGTTTGAACTGATGACTTTTTGGTTAGCTGGCAAATATGTTCACTGCTATGCCACCAGAGCTTCTTATATAAGCAACAGTCAATGCAAAAACATCCTTTATTTTCCAAAGGAAACCAGGCCACCGATCATAGGTGGTTTTTCTGTAGTTTTGAGCCATCAAGCCAATTTTAACTCATAGAGACCCCATGTCACAGAGTAGAACCACCTCCATGAGGGTTTCTGGGCTGTAATCTTCACAGAAACTGATCACCAGGTCTTTCTCCAGTGGAGTTACTGGCTGGGTTTGAACTGCCAACCTTTCGGTTAGCAGCCAACCATTTGTGCTACTAGGGTTCCTACCATGGGTGGAGAGGACATGATATAATTCACCCATTTGATCCACAAATATTTACTGCCTGCCTATATATGTCAAGACTTGCATGGTGATGCAAATGGACCTTATAATCTAAGACAAAGAGGTTTCATTTTATCCTAAGGGAATGGAAAGCTATTGGAAGGTTTTAAGCAAGGGAGTCACATGATGTGATTTATGTATTTTAAAAATCCCTCTGGCTACTGTGTGAAGAATGTATGATAGGGGGGCAAGTGGAGAAGTAATGACTCCATTCAAAAGCCATTTGCAGTAATCTACCTGAGAAGTAATGATGGTTTGGGCGAGAGTGAGAGCAACGGAGATGAGCAGAAGGGGCTGTACTAGGGGAAAAGAGATCCCAGATTCAAATGTGTTTGATAGAATGTTTTTGATAAAAGTCTCTCATTGGTCATCTCTCTCTCTCATGAGTTAGCATCTGTGCCACCAAGTCCTTCTACTGAATTACTGATCCTGGGAGTGGCTTTGGGGACCTGTGAACTTGCAGTGTCAGAAAGGAGGGAGGCCTTGGACCTCCCAAATTTCACTGTATACGTCCTGCCCCCAAGCTTCCCTGGTTAGCCACACCTCCTGCTGCTCTGATTCCTTGGATCTCAGGCTTCCAGCTTCCTGGTCTCCAATGTCCCTTCTCTGCTCACTTCTCTGCTGTGCATGCTCCTCTGAGTTGGGCCTATTTAATACTTTGGGGTGTTTCCCATCTGGCTCAGGTCTGAGGAACCTCTCTACCTACCAGGAAGAGGTGGTTGGGAGAAGCTGATCCATCAGGTGACTGACCTTCACACAAGTTCTGCTCAAACATGTGAAACCAGCAAATGAGAGGGGAACAAAAGACACCCAGGGTAGGAAGAATATAGGCTCCCTAAGATGTCCACAGGAGCTCTGGTAGTGTAGTGCCTAAGGCATTTGACTGCTAACCAGAAGGCTGGTGGTTCAAACCCACCAGCCGTTCCGTGGAAGGAAGATGGGGCAATTACTTTAGTGAAGATTTACTGCCTCAGAAACCAAATGGAGGTCACTGTTGTTGTTGTTGTTGTTTGCCGTCGAGTCGGCCCCGACTCATAGCGACCCCTCCTTGGGTTTCTGAGGCAGTATCACTAC
>NW_006923491.1:33169-34212 GCF_000298275.1 Orycteropus afer afer | reverse complement strand
AAGGGGTCGCTATGAGTCGGAGCCAACTCCACGACATAACAACAACAACAACAATAATGTAATCACAAGGGTCCTTATAACTGCGTATTAAAAAAAAAAAAAAAATCGAGTTGATTCCGACTCACAGTGACCCTATAGGACAGTGTAGAACTGGCCCACAGGGTTTCCAGGGCTGCAAACCTTTACAGAAGCAGATTGCCTCATATTTCTTCTGTGGATTGGCTGGTGGAGTCAAACCGCTGAACTTTCAGTTAGCAGCTGAATGCCTTAACTACAGTGCCACCAGAGCTCCTCACATATCTCAAAGAGATGCCCAAATTCCTGCCAATAATCAGCTATCAAAGAGCCCTAGTGGCACAGTGCATAGTGCTTGGCTGTTAACTGAAAGGTCAGTGATTTGAACCCACCAGTCACTCTGTAGGAGAAAGATACAGCACTTTGCTTCCAAAAAGATTTAGAGCCTTGGAAACTCTATGGGGCAGTTCTCCTCTGTTCTGTAGGGTTGCTATAAGTTGGAATCTAATTTGTGGCAATGAGTTTGAGTAATGGAATCAGCTACCAAAAAAACCATTCATTGATGGCATGTCCATAGCATGCTCAGGATTAGGAAGAGAGACGTCATAGACAATCCTTACCTACAAAGGACTCACTACAGTCAGCAGAGGAATACTCTTACACAAAAGAGGAGGATCGTAACCCTAAAGAGTGTCAGCAATAAGATAAAATTGGCAATTAATTTGGACAGGAAAGTTCTAAATTCTCTCTTTCCCAGTGTCTGCCCCAGCTCTCAGAGAAGGACGGCTTATACCAGGTGGAACTGGCATCATCTTCCTCTTCTTTCTCCCTGAGCTCGTCATGTAAAGATTCCCATTGAATTACCTGTGATACTGCCTCGACAACCCAAGGAGGGATCGCTATGAGTCGGGTCCGACTCGACAGTACATAACAACAAGAACAACACGGATCCTGGATATTGTCATAGCCTTCACAGAACAAGGTCAAAGGCAGGAAAGGTGAAAGATAGGTGGCTCCTCTTTCACATG
>NW_006923491.1:11571-12778 GCF_000298275.1 Orycteropus afer afer | reverse complement strand
AAATAAATTAAAAAAAAAAAAAGAATTATATACTTTGCAAAATTGTCCCTCAAAAATGATGGTAAAACGAGGAGATTTCCAGATAAGTAGAAATTAAGGGAATTTGTTAAAAGCAGACCAACCTTACAAGAGATACTAAAGGGAGTCCCTTGAACAGAGAACCAATAATAGCAAACAACAACCAACTATTAATACACAAGATAACATAATCCAGAAACCAACACAGCTGTAGACGTATCCAATGTCAAATAAGCTTACAAGATGGTAAACAGAGAACCAGAGACATCAATTGGCAAATGAGGACAACTACAAACCAAAAAGAGGGGAAAAAAACAATGTAGTTACAGAACTTCTAAATGGTGAGGAAGTCAAGAGAGTTGCCAAATAGAATGGACTATTTAAACTTGGGAAGAAAATTATAAATCACAGGGTAACCTCAAAGAAAAATTATAAACTTTTACATCATAATAAAAAGAGGACAAGCACAGATATATAACAAATACTAAAACAACAGCAACAAAGGAATGATAACATGATTCAAAAACATAATGAGCTCAGCACAGAAAATTATATGGAACAAAGAAACCAGCAACACCGTGAAAGAACACATAACAAAATGACAGCAACAAATTCATACTTGTCGATAATTACACTGAATGTCAATGGATTAAATGCACCACTCAAGAGACCGAGAGTTGCAGACTGGATAAGAAAACATAACCTATCAATATGCTGTCTACAAGAGACACACCTTAGAGGCAAAGACAAAAATAGACTAAAACTCAAAGGTTGGAAAAAGATATATCAAGCAAATGTCAACCAAAAAAGAGCAGCAATGGAAATATTAATATCTGAACATACTGACTTGAAGACAAAAACTACCATACAAGACAACGAACAAAATTATATAATGATTAAAGGATCAATTGAATAAGAAGATATAACCACAATAAATATAGGGACTCCATGAAAGAGCCCCAAAATATATAAATTGGACTTTTAAAGAGTTGAAAATGTAAAGAGATGACTCCACAGTCATAGTGGGAGACTTTAATACACCACTTTCAATGAAAGATAGAACAACTGGAAAGAAACTCAACAAAGATGTAGAAGAGCTAAACAATAAAATCTACAACTTGACCTTATAGACATCTACAGAGCATTTCACTGAACAACAGCACAACATACATTCTTTTTCCAGTGCACA
>NW_006923491.1:8976-10713 GCF_000298275.1 Orycteropus afer afer | reverse complement strand
TAGATGCAAAAATCTTCAACAGAATCCTAGCCAGTAGACTCCAACAACATATCAAGAAATAATTCACTATGACCAAGTGGGGTTGATATCAGGTATTCAAGGATGGTTCAACATTAGAAAACCAATTAACATCATCCACCACATAAATAAAACAAAGAAAAAGAACTATATGATCATATCAATTGATGCAGAAAAGGCATTTGATAAAATCCAACACTCATTGCTGATCAAAACTATCAGCAAAATAGGAATAGGAGGGACATTCCTCAACATAATAAAGGGCATCTATGCAAAACCAACAGACAACATTATTCTCAATGGAGAGAGACTGAAACCATTCCTCTTGAAAACAGGAACCAGACAAGGATGCCCGCCATCACCACTTCTATTCAACATTGTACTGGAAATCCTAACCAGGGCAAAAAGGCAAGAGAGGGAAATCAAAGGCATCCAAATTGGTAAGAAAGAAGTCAAACTATCCCTATTTGCTGATGATATGATCCTATAGCTAGAAAACCCAAGAGACTCTGTAAAAAAATCTACTGGAACTAATGGAGAGATTTAGCATCATGGTTTTTTTTACAAGATCAACATCCAAAACTCAGTTGGATTCTTCTTCACGAGCAAAGAGATTGCTGAAAAAGAAATAAGGAAATCAATACTATTTATAATAGCTACCTGTTCCAGTTACCTAGTGGCGCTCTGACAAGAATATACCACAAATGTGACAGATTGAACAAAGAGGAGTTACAATTTGGAGGCTTTAAGTCTGAGTTCAAAGTGCCAGGCTGTAGGGATTGGGTGAAAGTCCCTCAACCTTGGGTTGCAGCTCTGCCTCCTGCTCCCAGCCCACTGAAGCTGGAGGCTTTTCTTCACTCAGCTGCTAGCTGCTAAGGCTGACAAACCCAAGGTTGACAAGTAAAAAGGTACAGTCCTGATGTTACCAAACCACAGCAGGCCACTGATTCAAGTCCATTGAAAGTCCAAAGATCAGCAAAGCATGGCAGGCTGCTGAACAACGACATGGCTACATGCAGGGTTCAAGTGTACCATAAGCTAGAGACCATTCCCAAAGCTGTTTCTTATATATGGGAAGCAGACCACATCCCTAAAGCAGTTACTCAGCTGTTTGTGGTAGGTCCCACCATGGAGGTGATTGCCAGTCTCATCATAGAGAATAACTACCACCAGCTGCCCAGCCACTCTACCAGGCCCAGACAGTTGACACACAAACTTAACCACCACACTACCCAAAAAAGAAAATACTTGGGAATAAATCTTTTCAGGGACACAAAAGACCTGTACTAAGAAAACTATAAAAGACTACTTCAAGAAACCATAAGAGATCTACATAAATGGAAGAACTTATCATGCTCCTGGATAGGAAGATTGAACATTGTGAAAATGTCAGTTCTACCCAAAGCAATCTATACATTCAATGAAATCCCAATCTAGATCCCATTAACATTCTTTAAGAATATGGAAAAGCCAATCACTAACTTTATATGGAAAGGAAAGAGACCTTGGATAAGCAAAGCACTATTGAAGAAGAATAAAGTAAGAGGTTTCACACTGCCGGATCTCAAAACCTACTATACAGCCACAGTAGTCAAAACTGCCTGCTACTGGTACAATGATAGACACATGTTGTTGTTGTTGTTATGTGCCATCGAGTCAGCCCCGACTCATAGCGACCCCTCCTTGGGTTTCTGAGGCAGTATCACTATGGAAGTAGGA
>NW_006923491.1:0-8271 GCF_000298275.1 Orycteropus afer afer | reverse complement strand
TTCCAAAGACTTCTTCAAAAGAGTCAAAAGAGAACCAATAGATTGGGAAAAAATATTCAGCAATGACATATCTGACAAGGGACTTATCTCTAGAATTTACAGAAAACTCCAACACCTCAACAGCAAAAAGACAAATAACCCAATTAAAAAATGGGCAGAAGACATGAATAGACACTTAACCAAAGAGGATATTCAGGCGGCCAACAAACATATGAAGAAATGCTCACAATCATTAGCCATTAGAGAGATGCAAAGCAAAACAACAATGAAATACCATCTTGCCCCGGCACTAGTAGCAAAGTTCAACAAGACAGAAAATAATAAATGCTGGTGAGGATGCAGAGAGATTGGGAGTCTCATACACTGCTGGTGGGACTGTCAAATGATACAATCACTGTGGAAAGAGCATGGTGATTCCTTTAAAAGTTGGAATTAGTAATACCATTTGACCCAGCCATTCCATTCCTAGGTATATATCCTAAAGAAGTGAGAGCCAGGACAAGAACAGCTATATGCACACCCATGTTCATCGCAGCACTATTTCCAATAGCCAAAAGATGGAGACAACCTAGATGGTCATTAACAGAAGAATGGATAACGAAACTACAGTACATATACAAAATGGAATTCCCTGCAACCCTAAGAATAACGTAGAATCTGCAAAACACCACATAACTTGGATGAACTTGGAGGACATTATGCTGAGTGAAATAAGTCAATCACAGAAGGGCAAATATTGCATTAGTCTGTTACTGTAAAAAGTCAAGGAAAGGTTTATCTATAGAAGGAAATTTTCCTTGTTGGTGATCAGGGGTGGGAGGGTAGGGTAGAGAACACTGTTAGATAGGTAGAGACAATTATTGATTTGGGTGAAGAGAAGGGCAGTGTACCAAATGTGAGTGATCAACATGGTGGCATTGAGGAAGAGGAAGACATTGGGAGGTACCTGGGAGGTACAGATAACAAAGATGAACCTTTTCGCACATACAGTACTGCATTGTCAGTGAAGACAAACATGGGTATATGGGTGGATATATGGGTAGACAGGCTGAACTATTAGGTATGTCTATGCAGAAGAGAGTTTGTCCAAGACCATGTATAGGGTTGGCAGACAATGTTTCTACAAGTGTATTTGTAAGTTCTGTAAGAATTTCCGGTATATAATAGAGCTGACAAGGGACAAGGTTGTAGTCACTTCTTGCCCACAGCCAGCAACGCAGAGGGAGCGAGTAGTTGGACCTGTGGGCTTGGGACCATATTTGCAGGGGACATCAAGCTCAATTGGCACAATATACTACGCAAAAACATTGTTCCATATATTACTTTGGTGAGTAGTGACTGGGATCTTAAAAGCTTGCAAGCAGCCATTTAGATGCAAAGATGTGTCTCTCCTCATCCAGAGCAAAGAAGAATGAAGAAAACCAAAGATGCATGGACACAGTTAGTCCAAGCGACTGGTATACCATGCAATCCACAGCCTATACAACTATGAGATCAGAAGAACTAGATGGTGCCCAGCTACCACTGTCAACCACTTGGAGAGGAATCTATGTAGAGATCCTGGACAGAATGGGAGAACAATGTGGAACAAAACTCAAATTCATTAAAAAAAAAAAACAGGTTTGCTGGTCTGATAGAGACTGATGGAACCACTGAGACTATGGTCCCTAGCTGCCCTTCAGGTCTGGAATTGAATCCACTGCTGTGACTTCCAGCCAAACAAAAGACAGGCATATGAGCTGAACATTTACATTAGGTAGATACACTCCTTGGAGAGATCAATCATGGGAGAATAGAAGGGTTGTATATGCACAGGGAGACAACTTGGGGGCAGGAGTGCATCAGATGGAAGGACACAGGGAAGAGGTAACTATGGGGAGAAAGTGGGAGTGGAGCTGTTGCAATGTGGTAAATTGTAGTCAATGTCATGAGACAAAGTGTATGTGAGCTGCTGTATGAAAAGTGAATTTGCTCTGTAAACTTCTATCCAAATCACAAAAAAAAAAAAAAAAAAAAAAAAAAGACCACATTAAAAAAAAATTCATGAATGTCTACAAT
Organism: Orycteropus afer afer; assembly: GCF_000298275.1. Taxonomy (NCBI): domain Eukaryota; kingdom Metazoa; phylum Chordata; class Mammalia; order Tubulidentata; family Orycteropodidae; genus Orycteropus; species Orycteropus afer. The sequence goes on along the minus strand of NW_006923491.1, from coordinate 6,213 downwards.
GTCAGCCCTAGAAGGAAAATGAATATCATCTACATCATTGGTTTTCAACTAGGGTTGAACCCTAGAGAACGTCTGGAGGCATTTTTGATTAACACAACTCGGTGATTGGGGTGCTGCTGGCATCTAGTGGATAGAGGCTAGGATTCTGCTAAACATCTTACAACATACAGATCAGTTTCCCACAACAAAGAATTATCTGGCCCAAACTGTCAATAGTGCACGGCTAGAGAAACCCTGATCTAGGTCGGAGGTCCACTAACTTTTTTCTGTAAAGGCCCAGAGAGTAAATATTACACAACTCACCACTTTCAGCAAAAGCAATCATAGGCAATACATAAATGAATAGGAATGTCTGTGTTCCAATAAAACTTTATAAAAACAGGTGGTGGCCTAGATTTGGTCCATGTGCCATAATTTTCCAACCTTCATCTAGAACGATAACTTTATAATTTTCGTATCTAAAAACAGTGAAACATTTCATTCAGATGAAATATTATATGGAATCCAAGATATAAAAGAGATCAAAGGGTGCTCCTTTGGTTGAACCAAGGGTTTATCTAAGTTAGTTCTTAAGGAAATGCCAAAAATGGTCTGGACAAGCTACTCAGGGCAAGGACATGAACCCTCCAGTCTTACCCAAACGTCTCGTTTCTGGATGAGCAAGCCATCCTTTACTCAAAATCCTCCAGTGGCTTCCCACTAACTCTTGGTTAAAGTTCCTCCCCCAGCCTGTACGACTTCATGTGGCAGTGTACATCCCTAGCTGTAGACTGTAGACCCTGCTTGAGAAGCTCCCAGTACTGTGTGATCATGGGAGAATAACTTCTCTCAGTTTCCTCATCAATAGGCAAAGAATAATATAAACTATCTTGCACGATTGTTTTAAGGATTAAATGAAATAATGAATACTTAGCCCTGGTGCAATGGCTAGGATATGATAATATCATTAACGAACATCATTACCATAAGAACTTCCTATTTTTATCAGATTATTACATCACTAGAAATAATTTATAAGCCAAACCAAGTTGGCTGGTACTCCAGGCTAAGTGGATGGGAAGTGATCAGAAGATGGAACAATGTCCTAAGGAAGAAATTGATCAGGTTTCTCCACTGTTAGTTTTTGTTCTTATTTTATACAACACCAATCATGGCAGGAGATCAGATCAAACTGTTTTTTCATAGCCTTCTGGACCGCAGGTTGATAGAAACATTAACAAATTTAGTACTTTTGCTCCCTAGAATGAAAACTGTCTTGTCCTTCCACCTTTGGGAAGCTTAAATGAATCCAAAGAGCAATAGGAAGGGGAGAGGGTAAAAGGCCTGTCTGTGGGACTGTGTTTGCTTCTTCTGGGGAGAAAAAAAGCTACAAGAAATTGTGGTAGATACCGTTAGCTGCTTTCCCAACATTCCTGACAACACTTCTTTCTTCTTAACAGAAACTACAGGAATCATGGGTCATGTGTGCCAGGAAAGGAAGGGGCCTGTATCTTTTTTAGTTCAAGGTACCTATGGAAGTTCTTCTTGCCTGTGATTGAATGAGAAATGAGCATGTAATGCACCTATGACCAGTAAGGTGTGAGCTGTTGTGTTGTTGTTAGGTGCCACTGAGTCAGCTCCAACTCATAGCAACCCTGTGTACAACAGCATGAAACACTGCCCGGTCCTGTGCCAGCCTCACAGTACTTACCACACCTGAGCCCATCATTGCGGCCACTGTGTCAATCAATCTCACTGAGGGCCTTCTCCTTTTTTTATTGACCCTCCACTTTACCAAGCATGATATCCTTCTCTAAGGAATGGTCCCTTTTGACAACAATGTGTGAGTAGCACATGGCAAAGTTCAAGGTGTCACCAAGACCAGCCTCACTTCTGACATCAACTGCACTTTTTTTGGGGGGGCCCTAAGCTATCCTTAACTTCCAATACGAACCATACATCTAGGGGACCCCAAGACCATCTTCACTTCTGACACCAAATGCACATTTGAAGAATCCCCAAGACCATCCCCACTTGTGACACCAACTGCATATTCCAGGGACCCAACGACCACTGTTAAGTTTAATAATTCACCAGAAGGACTCACAGAAATTAGCAAGGCCATTATACTCAAAATTATGGTTTATTGCTACAAAAGGATACAGATTAAAATCAGCCAAGGAAAGAAACAAACAGGAAGGAGGTCCAGAGACTCCACGTGCAGAGACCCTAGTTGTCCTTTCCCTGTGGAGTCGTGAGGACAGTGCTTACTTCTCCAAGCAAAAATGTGTCACAAAACACACGGAGTATTGCCAACCAAGGAAGCTCATCTGACCCATGAGGTCCAGAGGTTTTTTATAAAAAATTTTTTATTGTGATTTGGGTGAAAGTTTACACAGCAAATTCACTTTCCATACAGCAGCTCACATACACTTTGTCTCATGACATTGACTACAATTTCCCACAATGCAACAGCTCCGCTCCAACTTCCTCCCCATAGTTACCTCTTCCCTGTGTCCTTCCATGGACTCCTGCCCCTGGAGCTGTCTCCCTGTGGATACACAGCCCTTCTATTCTTCCATGATTGATCTCTCCAAGGAGTGTATCTACCTAATGTACACGTTCAGCTCATATGTCTGTCTTTTGTTTGGCTGGAAGCCATGGGAGTGGGTTCAATTCCAGACCTGAAGGGCAACTAGGGGCCATAGTCTCAGTGGTTCCACCAGGTTCTCTCAGACCAGCAAAACTGGATAATAGTAACATCCTCAGAGCCACCTCACTAGTTTCAGGGTACTGTGTACATTTCCACAATTTATAACCTGGGTAGAGTGGAAAAGTCCCAAGGAAGAGTCTGGAGATATCGATTTGAAGTCTGTTTGTATCAATTTCTCACTTTGTGACCTTAAGGAAATCAATCTTTATTATTTCAAGTATCTGTTTTGTCATCTGAAATAGAAACCAAAGACAAATTCACCTAATCTTCATTTTCAGGAATCATATGACAGCTCTTGTTTATCACATATTGTTGTTGTTGTTGTTGGTTGCCATTAAGTCAGTTCCTACTCCTGACGACCCCATGTGTACAGATTGGAATTGCTTTACTTTCTTTTTTTCTGCAGATGTATAACTTATTGACAACAATTACAATAATCAACTCTGCAACTTCACCTTAATCAATGTGATTTTTTCCATCACCGTATCCACTGCCTCCAACAGGGTGTCCAGAAATAGACTGTCAGGCCTATCTTCCAAAGCATCTCTGGGTGGGTTCAAACCACCCATTTTTTGCCTAGTGGAAGAGCACTTAACCCTCTATGCTCCCCAGGGATTCTTCATGATATGTTGTTGTTTCTGTTATGTGCTATCAAGTCAACCCGACTCATAGCGACCCCTCCTTGGGTTTCCGAGGCAGTATCACTACGGAAGTAGATTGCCCCATCTTCTTCTGAGGAGTGGCTGGTGGGTTTGAACCACCGGCCTTCTGGTTAGCAGTCAAGTGCCTTAGGCACTACGCTACCAGAGCTCCTTTTCATGATATAGCTAACCTAATTAAAATGGTTTAAGCAAGAGAAATGGAAAATTCATTGTGAGGGGTAGATAGTACATATGCCAGTCATTCCAAGATCGTATGTCAGTACTAAGATGGAAGCTTACTCAGGATACTAAGGAGGTACATATGAGGGGCACTGAGCCAAGGCTTGGGTCGGGGAGGACTTCTCAAGTGGAATTTCAAAGAATGAGAGTTAACGAGGAGATAAGAAGTGGGAAGAATGTGTTGGGTGAGGGACATCATGGAGCACACACGTGAAGGTGTGTGCACGTGTAGGTGTACACATGTGTATTTCTTTGCATGACAGGATGGGGGCTATTAGACAAGCAATTCCTTATTACCAAATAGCCAGGTGGGAGATGAGCTGAAGAGGTGAGTAGGGGCCACCTCGTGCTAGGACATTTCTATACCAGCTAAAATACATACATTACCTTTGAACTCATCAAGTCCATTGCCACTGATAATGAAAACCTTTGGTTTCCAAGGTGTTAAATCTTTATGGAAGTAGATTGCCCAGTCTTCCTTCTGTGGAATGGCTGGTGGGTTTGAACCGTCAGCCTTCTGGTTAGCAGTCAAATGCCTTAGGCACTACGCCACCAGAGTTCCTTTATAGCATCCCTTTTCACTATCAAGGGGAACACGTTCTTCCTCAAGTTGATTTTAAGCCCATTCATCACATAAACACACAAAAGCTGCTGTCGTTCTCCTTTTCCATGCTTACAGCTCCCACAATTTTCCTGCACCTCCACTCTACTTTTCTTTCAGTGAATTCCCATTCAGCAGGTAAGTGTCTTTTTATATACTTTATTGGATTTACTTTCCAAGCTACAAAATGGATGCTTGTGACAAGTCAAAAACAGAGGTTTACAAAGACCAGGGCAGCAGTTTCCCTGCCTCGCTCATTCCCTGTCATTCTTTTACTGGAGAAACAAGGTTAAGTTTGTGAGCTTACAAACAAGGTGTGCGAGCTTCTATGCTCTTCTCTATGTTTATATAATTCCATATAAGCATATGTGGTGGAGGTGTGGTGAGAAGCCATTGAATGGACTCTGACTCACAGTGACCCTGTATGCTACAGAACATAACTGCTCTGTAGGGTTTTCTTTGCTGTTCGTAAGGTTTTCCCTGGCCAATTCTTTGAGAAGTGGACGGCCTCTTCCTTCTTCCTAGTCTGTCTCAGTCTATAAGCTGGGCTGTTACCTGTGCACCAGGTGCATCTCTCTGGGTTTTAAACACCAGAGGCTCAGCCTCAAAACTCACCTCTACATGTCACCACAGTAGGACAAACCGACAGACAAGTTTGTCTTGCTGTTGGAGACCTCTCGTATCACCTCCACCTGGGTCCCTGTGGCTGACTGTTCCTCTGTCTGGCTTCCTGGCTTTTAATCCCCTTTCTCCTGCTCTTCCTGCCTGCTATTTTGGGCGGGCCTGAGTTTCCTCTCCTCACCTAATCCCTTCGGCTGATTGCTCTTCTCTCTGGCTTCCTGGCTTTTAATCCCCTTTCTCCTGCTCTTCCTGCCTGCTATTTTGGGCGTCCCTGAGTTGTCTCTCCTCACCTGTAACCCTTTTATATTACAAGAAATAAAAGGAAAGAGAATCAAACAGAGAAGGAAGGACCTAAGTACCACCAAGAAAGAAAAGCAAGGAGTGTATCTGTTGAAGCCATGGTCCCTGTGCTGAGAACCTCCTAGACCCAGAGGAAGGTTGAAGCCAAGACACATGGAGATATTTAAGGAATGCCAGGTACACAGTTGTTGAAAAGAGACAAGGACCTTTCCCGAAGAGCTGACAGAGAAGAAATCCTTGCCCTGGAGCTAGTGCCCTAAATTTGGACTTCTAGCTTCCTAAACTGTGAGAAAATAAAGTTTTGCTTGTTAAAGCAGTAGTTCTGTTATAACAGCACTACAAGATTAAGACAGTAGAGATGTATTTAATCCATCTTAAACATGATGCTTTATGATATTCCATACCAACAAACCTCAAAATTAACTCAAGATTCTATCAGCAGATAACATTAAGTTTGCTTCCAGCCTTTTTTTTTTTTTTTTTAGCCATTATCAATAATACTGCATTAATATACCAGTGGTTATCTTTTTTACATATGGTACTGTCATTTCTATAGTATAGATTCCTCACAGTTGGATTGGTAGTAAAGGGGTATTTATGTATCTAATTTTAACAGATATCGCCAGATTAATTTCCTAAAAGATGATAGCATTGTATTTGTATTGTAGCACTGTGCCCATTTTTCTAATAATAAGTAAACCTAATGGCACCATTTTTCATTCATCAGATTGTTAAGTGCTGTCCTGGATGAAAGGAAAAGCCTTGGAAGAAATAAGGCCCGGTGACCTACTCCTAAAATCAGCCAGTGACAACCCTATGGAGCATAACAGAATATTGTCTGACACGGTACTGGAAGAGGAGCCCCTAGGTGGGCAGGCACTCAAAATACACAGTGGCTTCAACACTGTCAGCCCCAGGGTTACAGGTGAGGAAAGACAACTCAGGGAAGCCCAGAGTATCAGGCTGGAAGAGCAGGAGAAAGGGGATAAAACCTAGGAAGCCAAAGAGAAGAGCAATCAGCCGAAGGGATTAGGTGAGGAGGGGAAACTCAGGGACGCCCAAAGAAGCAGGCCAGAAAAGCAGGAGAAAGGGGATTGATTAAAAGCCAGAAAGCCAGA
>NW_006923490.1:43540-45318 GCF_000298275.1 Orycteropus afer afer | reverse complement strand
CTGAGTGAAATCAGTCAATCACAGAAGGACAAACATTGTATTAGTTCATTATTGTAGAAAGTCATGGGAAGGCTTATATATGGAAGGAAACTTTCTTTGTTGGTTACCAGCAATAGGAGGGGAGGGAATACTGCAAAAATTTAAAAAAATTAAATTAAAAAATTAAAAGCTTGCATGCAGCCATCCAAGGCACAACAACTGGTCTCCATCCCCCTGGAGCAACGGAGGAAGAAGAAGAGTCAGGAAGAGGAGGAGGAAGTGAACGTGTGGCTAACTGCGTCCAGGAACAACTGCCTCCTTGGCAGAACCAGAAGAACTGGATGGGGCCCAGCTACCAATACTGAACATTTTGCTCAAAGATTCCACAGTAGAATCCTTATCAAAAGGGGGAAAATGCAGAACAGAATTTCTAATTCTCATGGACACTAGACATTCTAGAGCTGTGGAGGACAGATGAACCCCTGACACTACCGCCTTAAGATAATCTTTAAACCTTAAGCCAAAAATATCCTCTGAAGTTTTCTTAAAACAGAAAAGCAGTTTAGCTTAACTAGAAAAAGGTCTGCCCTGAGCGTCACACTCTTTTAACAGCTATGTATGGGGGTCAAATTGACAACAGCAACTTGAAAAACACCCACGGAGCCCAGTCCAACTCTGACACATAAGGCGTCACCATGATCAGGGTCAACATGATGGCGGCTGGCGGTGGGGATGGTGACAATGTACAAGATGAGGCTCAGACTGTCACACAGTGCAGACACTCCCACGAGGACAGCTGCTCAGCTCGGCAGACCGGCTACCTCAGCGGAGGGCACAGGGGCCATGGGAGTCAGATACGCTTTTGACACCTTATTTCTTTAGCTGGACAGTGCATACACAGGTGTTTTGTTATTTTATCACTATATGCTTTACATGTTTAAGAATTCCACTGAAAAAGGACAAACAGTACGTGAGCTTGTCACAGGGTTAAAGGTGGGCATGGGTTTGAGTGCAGGGACCATGGCGCCTATGGACTCATGTCTGGTCCGGAGCCAGAAACATCCCCAGCACAGCCTCGTGGAGACAAAAGGGAAATGGTGCTGTCCCTTTGTCCTCCAGAGGGGGGTTGAGCAGGGTCCTGGGCCACCCGGCCAGAGGGCTCAGCAAGAAGTGGGACGAGCGGAAGGTGAGGGTGGGGCAGCTCCGATGAGGGTGCTACCAGGATCAGAGAAACTGGACCCAGAGAGGCTAGGGGCCCAGGAAATGGGCCTGGCCTGGACTAAGCAGCAGGGAGGCAGGACACCAGCAAGCAGAGCCAGAGACCAGGAAAGGGTGTCTCCGAGCCCGCAGGGGCCCATGGGGGAGGGTTTCGTGTGTCAGCGGGCGGCCTCCTCATGAAACCCACATTGGCGCTTCGGGAAATTACACCTTAGCCTTCCAAGCTGAGCAGAGGCCCAGCCACCAAGTGCTGACGGCACAGAACTGGCCAGTGTGGGCACAGGGCAGACAACCGGGGAGCCCCCCCCACTGGACGCCCCCTAGCCCCAGCCTGGGGCTCTCCCAGCCCACCACCCCAGAGGGCTGCCCCCAAGTGCCAGCCCACAGGTGAGAGAGAGGGGACAGAGGGGCAGACCAGCCTCAGAGGTCAGACCTACAGAGGTCCTTCAAAGAAAGGTCCCCAGAGACTCACCACCAAGGCAGTGGGCGCCACCCCCACCCCAGTGGTTAGGGCCGCCATGGCTGTGGTGGGCGGAGCTCTGGTCTAACTAGGGATTCAGAATCACGCAGACTCCCCCCAC
>NW_006923490.1:40549-42325 GCF_000298275.1 Orycteropus afer afer | reverse complement strand
TCACACTCGGTAAAGTAGAGAGCGTCGGCCAAAAAGAGGAGGAGCATCAACGAGACGGACTGACAGAGGCTGCAACGCTGGGCACCAACGCAGCAAGGACTGTGAGGCTGGTGCGGGACCAGGCATGCCCCGTTCTGTTGTACACGGGGTTGCTATGAGTTGGAACTGACTTGAGAGCACCTAACCACAGGGTCCATGGGTCCTGAACCAGGTCCATGGGTCCATGGGTCCTGAACCAGGGTGGAGGCAGGCAGACCCCTCAGCACAGGCCCCCCCCCAGGCCTTGCCCACACCCTCAGCATTCACACTGAGCCCCTGGCACCTGTCTCTCCACACCACCCCGTCCTGTGTCCACCTGGTCCTCTCCCTTGGCCTGGGAGTGGCTACCTGCAGGGAGAGGCTGAGTCCTCCCCTAGCACCATCTTGGCAGAGCTTGGCTGTGTCAGGAGCCACCACACGCAGCATCTCCTGGGCAATGGACCGGTGGCCCCACTCACCAGAGAAGGCCGTGGGGACTCAGATCAAAGCCCAAAGGACAAAGGGGGCCTAGGCAGAGCAAGCCACTTACCGGGGCCAGTCGGGTCACCGAGCCTCCGCAGACGGCCACTGGAGGTCCGTGTGACTCCTGCAGACAAGAAAGAAGAGGGCAAAGGTCACATGAGACTGCTAGGGCTTGCTGTGTGGGGGAAGGTGAGCATTGGGTGTGAGCTTTGCTCCTGCCAGGGGACCCAGAGCCAGACAACCGTCTTCTGGGGCCAGAGGCCCAAGTCCTCCCAGGGAACACCCAGATCAGACACTGGAGCTACGGCAGCCACTGCCAGGCCCTGGCCACACCCTCCACACACGTCCTCTCACCTGATCTTGGCTGCCCAGTGTGCCAACTGGACAGCTGTATCTCCTCAGGGTGGGGTAACTTGCCTAAAGCTCCGAGGAATTGAACCCACATCCATCAGACCCCAAAGTGGGGGCTCCGCCCAAGACAATTTGCAGGAAGGGGAGAGGTCCTGACCCCGGTCTGCACAGGCAAGCACCCCCGGGTACCCCACCCACCTATCAGTGCACTGAGGTTTCTCTACACCAGTCTGTAACCCGGGCAGCCCTGGCCCCGCCCCTCTCACTCCCAGGGCTGGTGTAGCCCAGCTGGACCTGGGGAGGGTGGGGGACAGGCTGTTCTCTCCCCACAGGAGGTACAAGAACAGAGCCTGGGATTAAGGCACCCTCACGTTACACACAGCCCCTCGGCCACACACACCCTTGGCCCCGTTTTCGCTCCCTGGTAGGCCTTCAAGATGGAACTCGGGAGGTCTCCTGGGGTGTGAAGCTGAGCTGGCCTGCAGGGACAGCCATGGGGAACAACAGGCCCCGCCCACAGCTGCGGGGTCTCAGCGAGCCCTCCAGGGTGTCCCCACCTGGGCAAAGCCGTCCACCTGCCCTTCAGAGAGCTGCAGGGGCACCCCGAGTCGACACAGCAGACATCCGATCCCCCAGACAGCAGGGGGAGCTGGAGAAGTACCTGCACCCAGGAAGGACCCAGGTTACCTGCCTGCAGCCTCCCCATCTGATGGCCACCCCCCAGGCTGTTGGGGTCAAAAGTTCTGCACCCCCTAGAGAGTCTTCCAGAGAGGCCCCTGCAGCATGCATGCATTTGTTCACTCATTCATTCACTGCCCAAGCCCTCTCCTGACTGGTGGCCATCCAGGGGTCAATACTACCAGTGTCCTTTCTTAAGAGCCTGGAGCCCCAAGCAGGGTGGACTGCTGACCAGGCCTTCAGGTC
>NW_006923490.1:4712-6008 GCF_000298275.1 Orycteropus afer afer | reverse complement strand
CTCTGAAACCAGATCTGGCCGACGTGAAAACAGGAGGCCGTGAAGAAGACCTGGTCAGAAATCCTGGGAGTGCAAAGCAGGGTTCTGGAAATTAAAAACTCGACGGGCACAATACACTCAGCTGGATGCGCTGACGAGAGAACCATTATCAGATACGTGGAGGAACTCAGCCCAAGTATGTGACACAGTGACAACCAAGGAACGTGGACTGAGAGGCTCCCGAGCAGGGCGGACAGGAATCCTGGGGAGAGAAAGGGCGGTGTAGGGCCCATGATCCAACGATCGCAGCTGGGAGGAGGCGTGGACCGCTGACAAGAGGGTGGGCACAGGCGCACCTGCGGAGGGGAAGGGAAAAGAAACAAAAAAGGGAGGAAAGATTTCAACAGGCATTTCACCTAAGCTGTAATAAATAAAAATGAACTAAAACACTCACCCGAGGCTGCTCTGTAAATAAGTAAATAGGGAAGAGAGAGGAAAAGTCCCTTGGGCGGGCCGGGAGCAGCAGGGACAGAGGTCAGGCCACACTTCCATTGTGTGGTGTCCAAGCCAAGCCCCCTGCTCCCCAAAAGAACAGCACACCGTGGGTCAGCTCAGAGCCCCCCACCCCGGGGAAAACTAAAACAAAGGGAAAGAGAATCACTGAGATTTCGCCACAGCTGGAGAGACACATGACATTGGACATACCAGACGTTGCAAGGGGAAGTGTGGGTTCCTACCGAGGTACTTCACGGCGGCATTTTGCCCTCGGGACCTCCCAGGGGAGGGACAGTCCTGAACAGAAAGAGGGACGTTGTGGTCGCAACGGCTGTTCCTGGTGCTGGCTCCTTTCCCGTGGATGTCCCCTTCACGGCTGTTACTGCAGGAGGCCGTCCCCCGAGTTCATTCCGTGCCCCCTTACTCCACTCCATGTGTGGCCCCTTGAGCAGCCCCTACAAACCTGGGATCCAGCCAGACGCTGCAGGGCCCAGAGGACCAATTGGGCAATGTGGGAGCTGGCATGGACCCCCAGTGCCTGAGCCAGTTACCACGGCGACGACTTGGACTCCAGGTGCCCCGGTGAGCGTGAGAGCAGCACCGTGCTCCACGGGGTTGCCAGGCTCCATATTCTAGATCGCCAGGCCTTTCCACTGTCACACCTTTGGGAGGCCTCAGACCTCCAACCTCTTGGTTGGCAGTCAAGTGTGTTTGCCGTGAACAGCACCTTCCACGTTCTACAGAGAAGTCAAGTCACCTGCTCAAGGTCACACAGCAGGATATTGTTGTTGTTGTTATGTGCCATCGAGTCAGACCTGACTC
>NW_006923490.1:0-4187 GCF_000298275.1 Orycteropus afer afer | reverse complement strand
CACCGCGGGGCACAGTCGGTTCCTTTTAGGGCCCAGGCCAGCCACCATGGGCGACTCACCCCTTGGCAACTAGAGGATGATGGTAGGTGTGTCTTAGAGCAGCGACCCTAGCGCCTTCAGCCCACGTGGCACTGGGGAGCTCACCAGGGCCAAGTCCATGTTGGGGAAGAAGAGCAGGGCGAGGAGGGGGCAGGCAGGAGGGTGGGAGGGCAGGGCAGGCTTGGGCCACCTAGGTGGCGGAGAAGGCATCTTAAGAGGGTCCCCAGTCACTGTCACTGAGAGTCAGGAGGCCTGGCCCGCTGCCTCAGGCCGTGTGTGAGACCCACTCCGAGCCTCAGCCTTCCCCCAAGCCCTGGGACCGGGGAGCAGCCCGCCGGCCCTGCCATGGGCCAACTGGGAGAGAGCTTGAGAGGTAGACCCTGTCCAGAGCCTTCCTGCGTTCCATGCCATGACAGTGGGCGAGACTGGGCCGTGGTGTCGCTCAGTTGCATCCCTGAACTAGGACTGCACCCTGGGTCAGGGCTTTGGAATGGGGGCAAGTGGCGTCCCACGCCTGCTAGCCCAGGGCTGGGCACAGAGAGGCTCTCTGCTTATGGAATGCAGTGGCAAGGATGTAGCACGGACGGGGATCGAACATGACAAGTGCCTGGAATGGAGGCCTCATCCCCCAGAGGTCACCACGCGGCACCTCCCCTCGTAGTGCCCACATACATGTGTCCACGTAGAGTCTGCCCCTCCTCCGGGGGCATGGAGGAGCCCAGGTCCTTGATGAGCCGGGAGAGAGGCCGGGGAAGCTATCAGTGTCGGGCAAGGCATCCAGTCCCCGCCTCCCTGTCTCCAAGCTGAGGGCCTCGGTCTGAAGAGAACAGTGGACGGTCCTTTGAGACCAAGTATCACCCTACAGACAGGGCCCAGTGTCTGCCCGACAGGTCAACGTTCCCAAGGGTGCGGGGCGCCTTCAAGGCTTCAGGGGACCCAGAAGGGCAGACAAACGGCCCGCGAGGCGCAGGGGCTCTGGGCACAGCCCCCAGGACTGGGGAGCCGGCAGGAGACCACAGAGCCGGCTGCTGGTGCGCAGACGCCCCGTTTCCAGCAGGTGGCGCCATTGCTCCTCTCACCACGGCTGCGCCCCTCTGGGTGCGCAGGCTTGGCTGGAGCGCAGGGCGCTGACGGCTGGGGGCAGAACCCCACGGAGCGCCAAGAGGGCAGAGTGGCTCCAGGTGGGAGAGAGGAGCCCTCCAACCACACACATGCACACGCCATGGCCTTGGCCTTGGCCATCGCCAGCCCACAGTGATCACCTGGTCCCCAGATTCTCAGTGCCCACCTGCACAGGCACCGCCGCCCGTCCCCCCACACCCCTCCATGCCTGTGGCAACCAGGGTTCTGCGCCCCCACATTCTGGGTGTGGGCGTGACCCTCCTCACGCCAGGCAAGCTCCAACATCCCCTGCTTGCCCTGGTGGGGTGGTTTCATGGGAGGGGGTGCGAGAGAACTAAGGAGGGGAGCCTGGGGGACCCCTGGGCTGAGGGCTGGACACTTGGGTTCAGGAAGCCATGCTGTGTATGGGGAGAGTGTGGGTCCCCCGTGGGCTTTGGCAGGGCCAGCTAGGACCAGCTTGGGAAGGAAGGGAGGCAACAGAGGGGCTCTAGAGGGGCTGGGCAGGTGGGCGGGACCTGCACTTAGTCTCTCTTACCACAGAGGAACCCCCGACCTGGGCCCAGGAAGGAAGCACTGTTCTGGTTCTACTGCAGGTAAGGGGTGGGGGTGTCGTGTGATCAGAGTTTTCCGGGGCCCAGGCTAGAAATCATGGCCCGGGATGACCGGAGGTCCTTTGCTGCCTCCCAGCCGCCCCCTCCTCATTCTCCCTGAACTTGGCAATGACTAACTCGGGGCCTGTACCCGACTTCCACAAACACCCCGGCTGAGGTCACGAGTCACTGTCTGTAGAACTGTCCTCCGGGGTTTTTAAGGCTGTGACCTCTCAGAACTAGATTTCCTAACCTTTCCTCCAGGCACCAGTGTGTGGATTCGAGCTGCCGGCCTCTCAGTTAGTAGCTGGCATGTAACTGCGCCTCCCGGGACTCAGCCCTTGCCTAAAGCTCTGAGCTTCCCGCCTCCTGTCCCCAGGCCCCTCCTCGCTCTCTCCCTTTCTGCCCTTGCACCAGCCCGAGTCTGGTTCAGGTCCCCCTGCACCCAGACCCCCACTGAGCACCGCACACTGCCCAGCCTATGCTGCACTGCCCCTCTGCTGTGATTACATCGGAAATTCTCCCTTCCCATGTTCAAATCCAAGACAGGTTACAAAGCTATGGAAGCAGACAGTACGTTCCCTCAAGAATCCAGGTTTGCATATGCACCAGCTGGCTGGGGGACCTGAAACATATGGGGCAGCGGCAGGTCCTTCCACGGAGAGAACGGACTTGAATGCTCCAAAACCAAACACCAAACTCACTGCCATCAAGCCGATTTTGACTCATAGTGACCCCCTTTGGGTTTCCGAGATGGTAAATCTACGGAAGTAGATTGCCCTGTCTTCCTTCTGCGGAGTGGCTGGTGGGTTTGAACCCCCAACCTTCTGGTTAGCAGTCAAAGGCCTTAGGCACTGCGCCACCAGCTAGAGGAGTATTTATCCCGTATCAGGTGGCCCCCAGCTCAGATGGGCTAATCTCAGTCTAGTCAAACCTGGGCCAGCCCTAACTTCCAGTCCGTACCGGACATTCTTATTTGAGGAACGAATTGAAAGACAGCAAGAGGAGACAACCCGACAGCTCCCTCGCCCCGCCTCTCTCGTAATCCTTGTTGTTGAGTCAATTCCAACTCCTAGTGACCCTGTAGGACAGGGCAGAGCTACTCCACAGGGTGTCCAAGGCCGTAAATCTTTACAGAAGCAGACGCCACATCTTTCTCCGCAGAGCGGCTGGCGGGCTCAAACCTCTGACTTTCGGTTAGCAGTCAAGTGCTTACCCACTGTGCCACCAGGACTCGCTCACAATCCGCGTCGTGAAAACAAATGGGGCTGGTATAGGTCAAAAACGGCACAGAGATTCAACAGCCGGGGCAACACTCAGTCCCTAGCAGGATGCAGGCTTCAACAACCCGCATGGAAAAGCCATTGGGGGAAACCGGAGTTAGCCACACTGCAAGGTCCAGGGAACAGTCCACAAGACCACCCTCCCTGCTGCCTCCAATAGCAAGTGTCGGCGATTCTAAAGCCGCCCTCGGTTTTGGTAATTCACCAGAAAGGACTCACAGAACTCACCAAAAGCTAATAGATGGATTTTTATTTTTAAGGCAGCAAAATATATATAACATACAATTTTGTTTGTATACATATGTATTTATGTATTAAACTTGCATATGGTTCATTACAGGGAAAGGCTATGAATTAGAAGCAGCCAAATGAAGACATGCATGGGGCAGAGTCTAGGGGGCTGCAGACGTGAAGCCTTTGTGTCAGGACGGCTTGCCCTCCCGAATCGACGTGTGACCACACACGGGTATTGCCAGCCCAGGAAGCTCACGGAGGGGCAGCTGTGCTGAGTGTTACTGAGCTCAGTCACAGCTGCCCCTGCTTCTGACTTTAGTCTCCAGCTCCCCCCCCCAGAGGTCAGAACTGGTACTGCAAGCCAAACTCATTGCTGTCTCAGTGGGATCTGACTCGTAGCGACCCCTCCCTGGGTTTCTAAGGTGGTATCACTGGTAGATTGCCCAATCTTCTTTCTGAGGAGTGGCTGGTGGGTCTGAACTGCCAGTCTTCTGGTTAGCAGTCAAATGCCTTAGGCACTACGCCACCAGAGCTCCCGCATGGCCCAAAGCCCCATCATAAACTCTACTGTTAGACTGGCTGGTGTTCAAAGCCCCCAGCAAAGATGCTACTACCAGGCAGGACATTCTGGGGGCCGTGAGGTCACCTCCCAGTAGCTAAGGGCAAAGGTCGGACCTCTCTTTGCCCCAGTCAATTCTTCATCACACAAGGACACACGGGTGGCTTAGTGGTGGAATGCTCACCTCCTGTGGAAGGGACCCGGGTTCGACTCCAGCCAAGGCCCCTCACGCACAGCCACCAGCGGTCAGTGGAGGCTTGTGCATCACTGTGATGCAGCCAGGTTCCAGCAAAGCTTCCAGACTCAGAGAGACCAGGAGGAAAGGCCTGGCAATCTCCGGACAGTCAGCCAGTGACAATC
>NW_006923489.1:44999-45440 GCF_000298275.1 Orycteropus afer afer | reverse complement strand
ATGCATAGTGACCCCTTCTTGGGTTTCCAAGGTGGTATCACTACGGAAGTAGATTGCCCCATCTTCCTTCCGAGGAGTGGCTGGTGGGTTTGAACCATGAGCCTTCTGGTTAGCAGTCAAGTGCCTTCAGCACTATGCCATCAGAGCTCCCTGTGTCAGTCCATTTCACTGAAGGTCTTCCCCTTTTTCACTGGCCCTCCACTTTCCCCAGCATGATATCCTTCTCTAAGGACTGGACCCCTCTGACAACATGACCAAAATATGAGAGACAAACTGGCCACTCTCGCTTCTAAGGAGCATTCTATTTGCACTTCCTTCCAGACAGATTTGTTCTTTCTTCTTCTAGCAGTCCATGGTACATTCAGTACTCTCTGCCAACACCACAATTCAAATGCATCAATTCTTCTTCAGTCTTCGTTATTCATTGTCCAATTTTCACAT
>NW_006923489.1:42678-43217 GCF_000298275.1 Orycteropus afer afer | reverse complement strand
TCCAGATTCCATCAGCATTCTTTAAGGTCATGGAAAAACCAATCATTCATTTTATATAGAAAGGAAAGAGCCCTCAGATAAGCAAAGCACTACTGAAGAAGAAGAAGAAAGTAGGAGGTCTCACACTCCCCAATCTCAAAATCTACTATACAACCATGGTAGTCAAAACAGCCTGGTATTGGCACAATGGCAGACACATAGACCACTGGAACAGAATTAAGAACCCAGAAGTAGATCCATCCACCTATGGACAACTGGTCTTCAGCAAAGGTCAAGAATCTATTAAACAGGGAAAAGACAGTCTCTTTAACAAATGGTGCTGGCAAAAATGGATATCCATTTGCAGAAAAATGCAACAAGATCCATACTTCACACCACATACAAAAACTAATTCAAGATGGATCAAAGGCAAGAGAGCTCCTCGGGGGAAAAAAAAGGGGGGGTGGCCAGGTTTGCTGGTCTGATAGAGCCTGGTGGAACCACTGAGACTATGGCCCCTAGCTGCCCTTCAGATCTGGAATTGAACCCACACCTGTGGT
>NW_006923489.1:15042-16280 GCF_000298275.1 Orycteropus afer afer | reverse complement strand
CACGTGTGTTTTCAGGCACTAGGAAGAGTTTCCACTTTGTATTTAATATGTACTACTACATACACTGTTAGGAGCTTTGGTAGCATAGTGCCTAAGGCACTTGACTACTAACCAGAAGGCTGGCAGTTCAAACCCACCAGCCATTCCTTGGAAGGAAGGTTGGGCAATCTACTTCTGTAATGATACTGCCTTGGCAACCCAAGGAGAGGTCGCTATGAGTCAGATCCAATTCGACGGCACATAACACACTGCTAGGAAGGGGAAGTGTGGGGTGCGGTGAAGATAAACTAGGTGAGGGCTTCAGGGAAAGAGCACTAAATCAAGTAGAGGGCGGGTACCATGCAGTCAGTTCCAGCTGGGTAACCCGACGAAACCAAACTGCCCAGGCCTGTGCTGTCCTCGTGGTGTTGTGTTTAAGCCCATTGTTCACAGCCACTGTGCCTTGTGGGTCTTCCTCTGCTGACCCAGCAAGCAGGATGTCCTCCAAGGATCAGCCCCTCCTGATGTGTCCAAACATGAGTCTCCATCCTCGTGCTGCAAGCTCATTTTTGTGACAATCCAGTGTATTCCGTATTCTTCACCAACACCATGATTGAAATGTGTGGATTCTTAGGTCTTCCTTCGTCCAGTGGGGGCACTTAATATCCCTAGATGTTAGCCTGGGGGAAAGTGGCTCAGAAATTGCCTGGGAAGAGGGACCACTTCCATACAGGAAAGAATGAGACCTTGGAAGGGAGAGACTCAGTGCAAGATCCAAGTAACACTGAAAGGGAAGCACTAGGGTCAGCACCCGGGGCTTCAAGGTGGGGGGACATTCACTGGAGGGTGACTCGAAGGCTACAAATGCGTTTCCTCAGGTGGGGGCACTGGGCTAATGCCCGTGTCATTGGTTTATTAAAATGGTTTAGCAAGCTGATACATACTGGTGTAGAGCAATTCCTGGCATGAGACCACATTTGAATGAGGCTAGGAGGCATGTGAAAGGAGCTATAGTGGGTAAGGTGTCTGGCTGCTAACCAGAAGGTCAGGGGTTCAAACCCACCAGCTGCTCCTTGGGAGGAAGATTAAGTAGTCTATTCTGTAAAGATTTACAGCCTTGGAAACCCAATGGGGGCTGCTGTGAGTTGGAATCGACCCGATGGGAGTGGGTTGACAGAAGTAGATTGGCCAGTCTGCCTTCTGCAGAGTGGCTGGTGGGTTTGAACCATCAACCTTCTTGTTAGCAGTCAACCTTATGC
>NW_006923489.1:13121-13603 GCF_000298275.1 Orycteropus afer afer | reverse complement strand
CACAGGGGCACCCGGACATCCCCCTTCCACACCCCTTGCCTCAGAAGGGAACTGTGGCCCCTTAAGCGGCTTTGAGTTACACCATTCTTTAAGAGTTGCAGATTCCCAAGGAGGAGGGAGAATTTACAGCTCTGGTGGCTTTGTCCCCAGCACATTGTCCAAAGAGGAGTCCTAGCTCCTAGGCAACCATCCTGCAGGCGTTTGCCGGGCCTCCTTGTTGAGAGAAGGCATCCTTTCATAGGGGGACTCCCTCCCCTGGCCGGGGCACTTTCTAAAAGTCCTGTGGT
This sequence comes from Orycteropus afer afer, assembly GCF_000298275.1. Classification (NCBI taxonomy): domain Eukaryota; kingdom Metazoa; phylum Chordata; class Mammalia; order Tubulidentata; family Orycteropodidae; genus Orycteropus; species Orycteropus afer. Next base: position 13,316 of record NW_006923489.1, on the reverse strand, counting down.
GGTCAGGGCCAACTCCAGAGCCTCTGAGTTGTTTGGGACATAGGTATGTTTTCAGGCCTGAGGTGGCTGTCACAAGCAGCCGAGGTTAACCACGGCCTTCCTAGGACTGCTGATAGCTATGGCAAGCTCAAGGAGCGCTGGTGGTGCAGTGGTCAAGGCATTTGGCGGCTAACCAAGAGGTTGGCAGTTCGAACC
>NW_006923489.1:9447-10886 GCF_000298275.1 Orycteropus afer afer | reverse complement strand
GAAGCTGGGGGTGGTGACTCGGGTCACAGCCTCCAGCAGGGCGGGACTCAAGATGCTTCCCGCCCAGAACAGAGACGAGGATTCCCAGGACCTCACAAAAGGGAGGGCGTCTGCACCGCCCCAGACCCGGGGTACGGAGGCCCCGAGGCCGGCGCGCGCGCCCCACGTCCCCCGCCCTCCAGTTCCCCGGTGAGCTCAGACCTCCCCTTTGCAGCTCGCCGTAGTGAGCAATTCACTGCACTGCAAATGAGAAACTAAATTGCTCTGTAAATTTTCACCTAAACCACAATAAAATGTGCAAAAGAGAAAAAAAAAAATGATTACAGCCAAGAAAACCCTCTGAGACAGTCTTCCTCTGTACCACATGGGGTCTCCGTGACTCGGAATCAACGGGCAGCAGTGGGTTAGTGAGGCACCAAGAAGGTCAAGGGCCTTTGACCCAGGTTCCGACCAGCCTCCACAGGGGACTCCTCTCTGCCCCTTCCCTGTGAGTAACAAGCGGGACTCAGGCATTGTTCCAGTCATCGTCTGTAAGTCTTGGCTGCTTGACCCCTTTACTTCCTGGACAACCTCCTTCCTCCACTGAGCGCAGCCTCATTCACTCACCACTGCCAAGACGGGAAGTCCCTCGGGAAAGGGAAACCGGAGGAGCATCTGCCACTTCCTCCGCCTGGGATTCCCCAGGCAGACGCAGGTCCAGAGCCTTCACCGTCGTCCCCAGGACTGACATCTTTGCCAATCTCCCAGCCGTCCTCTCTGACCATTTCCTCAGTAAACAGCGTGTTTTGTGAATAGAGATCAAACTGTACCAGGCGGTAGCTGATCTGCCCCTCCCTCTCCGACCCACTCTTCTAGAAAATTCGAGGCCTCTTCCTCCAGGAAGCCCTACCTGCGCCGCGGGCAGGAGTGAGGGGTTTGTGCAGCGGCAGGCGCTCGGGGGGCAGGGCGTGCGTCGGACCACTTGCCCCCAACCCGAGACGCTCGGTCAGACACTAGCTGTGGATTCAGGATGAACGACGGAGCAGCCAAGTGCACGGCTCCCATCTGCCCCCAAGCTGTCGGTCTGGCGGCCCAGAAGGGGCTCAGCCACCCCTAACAAGCCGTGAGGACAGCCAGCCTCTCCGCTCGCCTCTTGTGCCAGGACTGCCAGCCGCACTCATCGACACTTTGGTACTTTGATTTGGTGATTGGCAATTACTAAGAAGCCCGGAGACCGAGAGACTGGCATTAAGCAACAGATCTAGGAGAATTTGGGAGCTTTTTCCCCCTCTTTCGCCCAACAGGCCAGGGCAGACCCAGATCCTGGTGGGGGTTGCGGGCGCTCGGGCAGGAACCTTCCCAGCCCTGGGGCGCCCCGGGGGCGGGGCGAGGCAAGAGCGCGCCGGGGAAGGGGCGGGGCCGAGCCTAGGCGCGGTGAGGGCGGGGCGGGAGGGGCGAGC
>NW_006923489.1:0-8596 GCF_000298275.1 Orycteropus afer afer | reverse complement strand
GGGAAAGAAGGTGGCCTTCGATCAGAACCGTCTCACACCGTCGTCTTGAGTACCCCCGCAAGTTGTCACCCAGCTCTTCTCTTTGTCCTCCAGTTGGGCCTGTGCTACCCCGTGCCTGTCACCTAGGCCCTGCACACACCCCTTCCACACACCAAGGCCCCGAGGCCCACATTGTTTGGGGTAGCCTTGAGTTTCTGGGGCCTTTCCTTTTTGGCCAGCGCCTTCCCCTCATCCTCGGATGCTGCTGCTGTCCCCTCCCTCTGCGGTTCTGCACGCCATGGACAGGCCAGGAGTCCTCCCATCGTCCTCCGCCTCAGCCCACCCCTGGCCTTGAGAACCTTGCCTCCATTGGGTCAAAGAACAACATGTGCTTCAAACTGCGTGTGCGTCTCAGGACTTTGACCCCAGCGCTCCTCAGTGTCGCTTTCCCGGCTTGAGCTTGGGCTATGTCTTGGCGGGACTTCTTTCTACAGCGAGGAGCTGCGAGATCAACTCTTTCCTCATGCCCCAGGCCTTTTTCCTGCAGGGCCCGGGGGATCTGATCTGGTACGGTGTGCACTGCCCAAGCGCCTGCGACAGTGGCAGGGAGTGCGATAATATTCCACGTTGCCCTGACACCCTCGGGCCCCTACATGGGTGCATGCACTTCCGGAGGGGGTGAAGCAACCCCCTCCCTGCTGTGAGGAGGGAGCCCTCAGCTGGGCGCGCTGTGTGCCCCGCCCTCTCCCAGAGCCCGCCTGGAAGTCTGTGCTCCTGAGAGCAGGCTGCTGAGGAGAGCCCCAGGGAATCTTCCGCTAGATGAATGCGTGAAAAGAGGCGGATATGATTTCAGGAACAGCTGTGGCGAGGGGGTGTATGTGTGTGTGTGTCTCCAAAACCCTGTGCCCTAGATCCTGTGCCTGGAGTCTCTCCAATTATAGTATTCTCTGATCTGGTAGGAATCTAAACTCGCTGGTGGGTCAGAAAGACCCCTGGGTGGGAGGGTTGGGATGGTAAGGACATTCCCCACCCTCCTCTCCACCAGAGACAGCACCTGTCTTGCCAGCAGCTGTGGCCAGCAGGGCCTGAGCCTGTTCAACCTCTGGTCCCATGGACTGGTGGCAGCTGGGCCAGAGAGACCCACACGCAGACCCTGCGCCTCTCCTAGGGTTGTGGGCAGCCCCTTCCCATCAGCCTCAGCTCTTGGGCAGCAGACGCCGGCTCTGCCTGCGCCCTGCTGTCCTGCTTGGGTCTCTGGAGGACACAGTGGGAAATGGATGAGGGTGGCCGGGACGGGAGGTCTGGCCCTGGGTGTTGTTTACAGCAGCATTTACTTTGGTAAGTTCCCCTGTGGTCTGACCACGGGGTCTTCTGCACGTCAGTCAGTGACAGTCAGGTGGCAGGTCAGTTAAGGCCATTGATAGGGTTCCTCTATCAGTCATCCACTCTGTAAATTGGATTGGGGCCAAGCTCTGTCCAAACAGGGGTGACAGTGATAACCAAAGCAGGTGGAGGATTCGGGAGCAGTTTCTGGGCGTTCTCTGGGGCCAGTGCTAAGGCATCGGCCAGGTGATTTGGGGTGAGGGCTCGGCCATCCAGCTGTGTGCATTGGAATCCCCGTGCTGTCACTTACAGCATGACCCTGGGCAAGTGTCTTAATCTCTTTGAGCCTCGCTTCTTTCATCTGCATACATTAAATGAGATATGGAGCTCTGGTAGCATAGTGCCTAAGGCACTTGACTGCCAACCAGAAAGCTGGCGGTTCAAACCCACCAGCCACTCCTCAGAAGGAAGATGGGGCAATCTACTTCCGTAGTAATACTGCCTCGGAAACCCAAGGAGGGGTCGTTATGAGTTGGGTCCGACTTGACAGCACATAACAACAACAACAACAACATCCCATGTAACATGCTCAGTACACAGCACATAGTAGGACCCAGTGCTGGGAATCGTTAGGTGGATTGGCCTTGAGGTTCAGCTACGTGTCCAAGTTCAGTACCTGCAAGGGAGTAGAGGAAGGAGCTTCTCGGGTAACAGTCAGGAGGGACTGAAAAAACACACACAGGAATGGCTGTAGCTTGTCCAAGGGAGCAGTGCAGGCCGTGGTCCTGTGTGTGTGTGTGTGTGTGTGTGCGCGCGCACAGGAACCAAAGACTAAATGGGTGTGGAAAGGGGCAGGTGTGGGCCTGGAGAAAATCTCAGGGGACAAGTGAGTTGTCCGTAGGATCTAGAAGGCAAAGGGAGGTCTGAGAAGAGCAGAACGGCTGAAGAGTGACTTGCCTGGTGAACCGGGGTCTCCTGACTGAATTCAGCATCTCAGAACCTCCTAGAGAGGAGGTGGGCGCTGCCACTCACACTCTGGGATCTTTGGGAGCAGTAGAAACAGACGTAGGTCCCACTGATGGTCGATCCCTCCACCACCACCTCCTGCCACGGTAGGCTTGAGCCTCAAGTCCTCACTAGGGCTGCCTGACTTGTGTCAACCAGGCCTCCTGGGAAGGCTAGGCTCTGGTCAGCAGACAATCAAGGTGAGCTCCAAGGGAGGGCGGGTAGAGAATGGAACCTGGGGCCCGGGTGGGCACCCTGCTTCAGGCTGCCCGTATGGCTTTGTGTCTTGAGGGGATATACTCCAGACTTCTCAGCCTGCACTTTGTCACTTGTGCAGGGATATTAACGGCACCCGATGTGTTGGTGGGTATAAATCTTGTGCCCAGTGCCAGGCCCAGTATAAATCGTCACAGTCACTGCTATGGCAGGGGCGGGGGTGGAGGTGGAGCCCAGCTGGTTGGAGTCCACTAGACAGTGTATTAGGAGCTCTGGTAGCATAGTGGTTAAAGCACTTGACTGCTAACCAGAAGGCTGGCGGTTCAAACCCACCAGCCACTCCTCAGAAGGAAGGTTGGGCAATCCTACTTCCGTAGTGATACTGCCTCGGAAACCCAAGGAGGGGTCGCTATGAGTCGGGGGCGACTCGCCGGCACATAACAACAACAACAACAGACAGCGTATTAACAGAAAGGGCACCTGGTACTCAGTCCCAAACAAGCCGCTTCAGTGTCCTCCTCTCACAGATGGTGGTGCCACTGTCACCATCCACCCACCCCCTCGTGGGGAGCCCAGACACTAGGGTGCTCATGCCCCTGAGACCCCTTAGTAAACTCCAGACGCTGGGCCAATGTTAGTCGCTGCTCCTGTCAGCAAGCATGGGCCACACATTTGCTCCCAGTTTCTCGCCCCTTGCCCGGATCAGCAGAACGCCCATTTTGGGGGGACATGAGTTAAGAGGTAGAATTAATTTATTATATTTTGGTGGTTCATTCGATTGGGACTCTCCCCCAGAGAGTCCCAAGTCTGTGTCCTCAGGCCAGGGGAGGAGCAGAGTGGGGCCAGCGCACAGGAAACCCCTCCCTGACCTCAGGCCATGGCTCTAGAGGAGAGGGCAGGCTGAGAGCCCAGCCTGGCCGGGATTTGAGGGGGGCAGAGGCTGAGATGAGGAAGCCCCATTCATCCCTCTGGACATTGAGTCACAGTCAGCGGACAGTCACGCTGGCCCGAGGCAGGGGGAGCTTAATCCGCCCCAGTCGGCCTGGGCTGGGGGCAGCCTGGCTCCGGGTTCCTGGCTCCCACACCTTTCCCCCAGGTTGGCTCTCCCATGTAATGTCTCCAGGGTCTTGGGACCCAGAGCTCATGCTGTCCTCCCCCTCCTGGGCAGAAGCCCCTTGGGGTCCAGATCCTGTATCCAAAAAAACCAAAGCCAAACCCACGGCCATCCAGTCGGTTCTGACCCCACAGGACAGAGTAGAACTGCTTCATGGGATTTCCAAGGCTGTAAATCTTTAGGGAAACAGACTGCCACATCTTTCTCCTGCAGAGTGGCTGATGAGTTCTAACCACCGACCTTTTTAGCAGACAAATGCTTAACTGCACCACCAGGGCTCCTGGATCCAGCACCCAAACCAAACCCAACCCATTGTCATTGAGTCGATTCTGACTCTTTGAGACCGCCATTGGGTTTTCAAGGCTGTAAATCTTTACAGAAGTAGATTGCCTCCTGTGGAGTGGCTGGTGGGTTCAAACTGCCCGACTTTTGGTTAGCAGCCCGATGACTTGATCACAGTGCCACTAGAGCACCTTTTGGATCCAGCGCCAGCACTCCCTGAGTGCAAATCGGTCCTGGGCCCCTACTTGGGTCCTGGGTTGGTGCTTCCTGATCTAGGTTTCTCGCCACCAAGCAGAACTGATGTGGGGGCTGTGGGCACAGTGTTGGGGTGGGATGGGGAGGTGGTGGGGGGCTGTGGTGAGCGTGATGTGGGCACTGGTGACCGGGACTTTGTCCTTGATAAGCTCTGGCTGTCAGAGCCAAGGGAGGGAACGTGAGGCACATGAGCACAGTTCTTGGTTCCTCCTGGGACTGGTAGGTTCTTTCCCACCCGCTCTCCCAATGCACTTGGGGCCTTGCAGCTTTAATTAGGAGCTGGAAAGTAATTGCCTATTAGGGAATGCTGGTGACTTACCCAGTAGCCAGGGGAGGTGTTTCTGCAGCTTAGGGCTCAGCCTCCCCTTCCTCTTTTCCCTCCTTTCTCCTCTCCTGCTCTCCTCCCTCCGCCATCTTCTTCCCTACACTCTTCCTCTTCCTCTCCCACTCCCACCTCTCTCCCACCAGCCACCCCCAGCTTCCTGAGCCAGTCCTGGTCTTCGCAGACCTAGAGAAGGCTCCGGAGGTGAGCCGCTAGCTAACAAGAGGCCTGAGTGTGGGCTTCCCAGGCCTCCTCTGCAGTCACCTAATTGAAGCCAGCTGCCCAGCTGGGAGAGGCCCCCGGCTGCAGGGTCCCAGGGCCCTACGGGGCGGCAGGAGTGGGTTTGCAGACGGTCGGTCAGGAGGCTTCCTCCGTGGGCCAGAGGGGCATAGTGAGGAGCCAGTGCAGGGACCACAGGCGTGAGGGCATGGGGGGTGGTGAGTTTGGAGAGATTAAAATAGCACCAGCCCACTCTTCCCCTTTCCCTGGACGATCCTTCCTGGCTGGGCGGGGACACGTGGTAGATTCGGTGGTTTTTCATGTTAGGCCAGGGATTGATAGTGGGGCTGCCCAGGAGGCAAACGGGAAGCAAAGGGGAGCTGGGGAGGGCTGGACGTTAGCCAGGCTACACCAGAGGTTTATCAAGGTTTTCCTTTGTTACTTTTTGTTTAAGTCAGAAATCGCTCACTAGGACACGCACAAATTTTGTTTTTTTTTTTTTGTACTTTGGGTGCAAACTTACAAAGCAGATTTGTTTTACATTCAACAGTTCATGCACATCTGATTTCACGGCCCTCATTACCATTCCCAACCATAAAACCTCCTCCTCCCCTCCCCTCCCTCCCTGTGCCCTTCTTATGTCTGTATTCCTGTCTGTCCAGCTTTCTCCCGTGAATGCTGCCTCTCTGGTGTCGTGGCTGGTTGATGTAAGGGGTGCATCTCCCTGGGGTAGGTCTTTCTACCCTGCATGTAGGTCTTTCTACTCTTGGGCTGAGAGCAATCCACAGAAGTGAGTCCATTTCTGGGCCCAAACGGTACCCCAAGGTCAAAGTCTTAGGGGTTCCACCATTCTCTGTCCAGCTAGTAATTCTGGTCATTTTTGTATTTTGGGGTTTTGTCCCATATTTTTCCTCCCACTCTCTCCAGTATCTCTGATTTTGATCCCTTTATGAGCAGTTGGCATTGGTAGCCAGGCACTATCTGGTTCTTCTGGTCTCTGGGTCTTGAAGGCTGAGGTCTTCGTGGTCTATCATATCTTTGGACTAATTGTTTCCAGATGACTTTGGTTTTCTTCACCCTTCTTTGCTCCAGACGAGAGGAGTGCAATAGCTGCATTTTAGATGGCCGCTCAAAAGCTTTTAAGACCCTAGTCGCTATTCACCAAAGTAGGATGTAGAACAAGATTTTTATATACTATGTTGTGCCAATTGAGCATGATGTCCTCTGAGACTATGGCCCTGAGCCTGCAGGCCCAGTGATTCTCTCTCAAGGTGTTTGGTTGTCTCTGAGAAGCTACTCCAGCCCCGTCCTCTGGTGCTTCTGTAATGTATGTGGCTAATTTTGTAGCACAAGTGCATGTGTAAGATTGTCTTCAGGCAAATCTATCCTGTTCACCTTCCCCCACCTGATCTTCTTACCTGTCTGTGCATTTACCCGTAGCCTAGTGTTTGGTGCAGGAACATGCTCAAATCTTGACTGTGCAGCAGCTCAGTGAAGAAAAAGTGTATGTATGTATATATAATCGTTAGGTGCCGTCAAGTCGGTTCTGACTCATGGCAACCCCATGTCAACAAAACGAATCACAACACTGCCACGTCCTCCACCATCCTCAGAACTGTTGCCATGGTTGAGCCGGTTGTCATGGCCACTGTGTTAATCCATCCCGTTGAGGGTTTTCCCCTTTTGCTGACCGTCTGCTTTGCCAAGCAGGATGTCCTACTCCAGGGTCTGGCCCTTTCGACACCATGACCACCATGTGAGAGATGAAGCTTGGCCATTCTCACTTGTAAGGAGGCTTTCGGCTGCACTCCCAACCATAAAACCTCAGAGACAGATTGATTCATTCTTCTGGCAGTCCATGGTACATTCAGTATTCTTTGCCAGCACCATGATTCAAAGACATCAATTCTTTTCCAGTCTTCCTTCTTCACTGTCCAGTTCTTACATACATACGAGACCACTGAGAATACCATGGCTTAGGTCTGGCACCAGGAGCTCTGGCTGGTTAGTGCCTTCGACTGCTAACCAGAAGCTTGGTGGTTCAAACTTACCAGCCAATCTTCCGTAAAGATTTACCACCTTGGAAACCCACAGGAAGTCTCTATGAGTCAGAATTGACTCCATGGCAGTGAGTTTGGTTGGTTTTTGGAGGTCAGGCACACCTTAGTCTTCAAAGTGATATCTTTGCTTTTTAACACTTTAAAGAGATCTTTTGCAGCAGATTTGCCAAATCTTGTTGTCATTTGATTTCTTGACTGTTGCTTCCATGGATGTTGATTGTGATTCCAAGTAAAATGAAATCCTTGGCAGCTTCCATCTTTTCACCATTTATTGTGATGTTGCTGCTTGGTCCAGTTGTAAGGATTTTTGTTTTCTTCATGTAAGTTGTAATGCAGACTGAAAACTGTAGTCTGATCTTCATCAGTAAGTGTTTGATGTCTTCTTCACCTTCACCAAGCCAGGTTGTGTCATCTGCGTATCACAGGTTGTTAATGAGTCTTCCTCCAGTCCTCTGATTTCACCATACACTTATACCATGGCATTTTCAATCGCCTCGTATGCGTGTGAAAGCAGGACAATGAATAGGAAAGACCGCAGAAGAATTGATGCATTTGAGTTATGGTGCTGGGAGGAATATCAGGTATTCTATAGACTGCCAGGAGAATGAACAAATGCACAATGCAGCCAGAATTTTCCTGAGAAGTGAGGTTGGCAAGACTTTGTCTTGCTTACTTGGGACTTGTTATCAGAAGGGACCAGTCCCTGGAGAAGGACATCAAGCTTGGTAACATACAGGGTCAGCAAAACAGAGAAAGCTGGACTGACCCAATGGCTGTAACAATGGAGTCAAGTACAGCAGGGATTGTGAGGCTGGCCCAGGACTGGGCAGTGTTCCATTCTGTGACTTGTCCATGAGTTGGGACTGACCGGATGGCATCTGACAGCAATAACATACATACAGGGTGATACCATCCAGATCAAAAACAGAGTCTTCCTGACCCCCAGGGGCTCCCTCACTCTCCTAGTCAGTGTCCTCCCAAAGGTTGCTACTACTGGGACCTCTCCCATTGTGGACGAGTTAGTTCCTCTGACTTGAACACAGTGTAAATCAAACAGCACAGGCTCTGCTGTTTTGTGCTTCAGCTGTTTCCCTGGATGTTCTTCTGTGAGATTCACCCATGTCATAGCTGTAACCTCCTTTCCATGGCTGTGTCATATTCCACTTTATGAATCTAGCACACTTTACGTACCTGACCTCTTGCTAGTGGACCTCCGGGTTGTTCCAGTTTTGGACTAGTGAGCACTTCTGTGTGGGGGGTTCACCAGCCTCTGTTCTAGAAAGTACATGTCCAGGAGTGGACTTGCTGGGTCATGGGATGTGCGTTTTGCCCAGTGGTTTGCAAACTGTGAAGGGTTCCTGGGTTTTAGCAGAGAGACCTCAAAGGTCTGTCTGGAAAGGAGTGACCAGAACCAAGCGTGGCATTTCACATCCACTCTTCAATCTGAATTCTGCTGGTAGTGTTTTGTATACCCACCCACTGCCACTGAGTTGATTCCAACTCATGATGACCCTATAGGACAGAGCAGAACTGCTTCATAGGGTTGCTGTGACTGTAAACCTTTATGGAAGACTCCCTCATCTTTCTCCTATGGAGCAGCTGGTACCAGGGTTACCATCAACCTTTTGGTTAGCAGCCAAATGCCTTAACCCCTGTGCTACCAGAGTTCCTTTGTTTCGTATTCCTAAGCAGTTCTGATCACAAAGGATGTTTCAAGATCTGTCCTGAAGTACAGTGCTGTCAGTGATAGGATAATATCCATACGCCTACAAGGAAGACCCGTTAATATGACTGTTACTCAAATTTATGCCCCAACCACCA
>NW_006923488.1:39205-45292 GCF_000298275.1 Orycteropus afer afer | reverse complement strand
AAATTTTGGTCAATGACATGAGACAAAGTATATGTGAACTGCTGTATGAAAAGTGAATTTACTCTGTAAATCTTCACCCAAATCCTAATAAAAAAAATAAAATAATGCAAATATGTTATTACAAGATTCAATTAAACATCTTGGCAGCTGATAATCCTTCAATCAGTAAGGTACCCTTAACTCTATCCAACAAGTCAAGGACAATATTACTAAAGCTACAGATTACCTGGTCCATATCTCGAGGTAGAGACATGTCCTAGTTTACTCTTTTGTCCCAGTAGTTCATCCCATTTAAAATTATCTCAGATTCTCACTTTTTTATTTCCAATCAGTAATAGTTACACCAAAATATCATCATCAGTTTAGGAGAACTACACTTTAATTTAGGTCACCTAGTTAGTTAGTATATGAGTCGGGTTTGACTCGATGGCACATAACAACAACAACAACAGTTAGTGAAAAATTTAGCACAAAATTATTAGCCAAAAGGATGACAGTTCAAATCCACCCAGATGCCTCAAAAGACAGACCTTTTGATGTGCTTTTGAAAAATCAAAATCTTGAAAACCATATGGAGCAATTGTACTCTGCTTAAATGAGGTCACCATGAGTTAAAATAGACTTGATGAAAACTAATAACAATCAACATTTTGTTTTTGACATGGTCATGTAGTAATATATAAGACATGCATAAAGCAAACAAAGCTTTTAAAGCTTTGGCAGTTAAATTCAAAAGAAGACAAGGCATATCATATCTTTACTTCTTCCTTTCTGAACAAAACAGAAATAACATTTTCCAGGGTTCCAGTCAGATGGTGGAATAAGCAGACAAATTACATAGACCCTCTTCAATAAAGAAAAGGAAAACCAATTAACACAAATAAAGAAGAGAATCCTGGAGCCCTGAGCTTTGAAAGCAAGGATACAGAAGTGGACTTAACTCCAACTAGTAGAAGAACAAACATGAAAATACTGAAAAAGGAGACATACTGAGCTACAGTATGTCAGTGATCCTGACGTCATGGACAGCTTGGATATTGTCAAGTGGTGATAGGATCTAAGAATTAACCTAAAAATTGACCTTGCTAGCCAAGGGCTTCACAGAGAACTGCAGTGGTGGCTGGTGAATAAAAGGTGAAGCCATGAGCTATGGACTTTTGTCTGTCCAGAAGGTGCAGCCATTTTGAATGTTTGCAAGTGGTTCCACCATTTTGGGTATTTAAAGCGACAGTTTTCTCTCAGATTCTAGGAACCTAAAATTAAGCTCCACTTGCCAGGAACCACAGGACATTCCGGACACAGATGTCTGGAAAGGTGCGAAATTCCCCTTGTTATTCATCCTTTATATCCTCTTTATGAAGGAATGTGGAACTATCCCTCACTTTCGTCCACCTTCTGGGCTGGCAGGAATTCCATCCCAGCCTGTGTGCTCTGACAGAGACTGGGTGCCCTGCCCCGCCCTGCCCCACCCTGCCAAGATATTTTTTCTTTTTCTTTTTTCAGTTCATTTTTTTTGTCTGTTTTAAAATTATTACTATTATTGTTACTCTTTTTGTGTTCATCCTTTATATTATTATTGTTTATTCTTCCCTTCCCAGCTTCTAGTGTTCAGCTTATTCTCTTTTCCATGTTCTTGGTTCCCATTTTTTCTTTCAAATGCTTAATCACATTCCTTGTTTCTCTCTTTGCATTTTTTGCAATTTTTCCTCATTATTCTCCTATTCTACCTCTTTTTTTCTTACTGCCCCCTCCCCAGATATTGCAGGGTTTTTTTCTTTCTTTTCTTTTCTTTTTTCTTTTTTTTGTTCCTATGTGTTTGTGCAGTGTGCTTTTTTGTCCATTTCCTTTTACATTTTTGATGGTATTTCAATCATTGTTTTTGTCTGAGTGAAAAACAGCAACCATGCCCATAGGATTCAACCAAACTCACACCTCCTGCAGCTCCAGTTACTGAATGATAGACACCAATTCCTTCTCCACCATCTGGCCAATGATAAACAATCACCAAGAAGAGACTGATTTACCATTAACTGCTTTTCACAAACAGTTAGGAGATATCTAAATACAAAAACAACACAATATCTCAGAGACAACAGACCATGACTGTCCACACCAAGAAGCAAGATAAAGCAGTAGAAACAAGGGAGAAGCATACAGACCAGATAACTTCCCTGAAGAAGAAGCAGCACTTGAACTCCCTGATAAGGAATTCAAAGAATTATATTTAGGTGCCTTCAAAGGATTGAGAGACAGATCAAGGAAAACACTGACAAAATTGAGGAAAATACAGACAAAACACTAGAACAATTTTGGAAGAATGTACAAGAACAAAATGACAAAATAAATGAAAAATTAGAAATGATACAAAATTTACACATAGTAATCCAGAAGATTTATATTAAATTTTCAGAAATAGATAACACATTGAAAGGGCACAGGTGTGAACTGAATGAATGGAAGACAGAATTAATGAGATTGAAGACAAATACCTGAATACTTCTTTGGAAAGGGATCAATCAGAAAAAAGTTCAAACCAAAACAAAGAAAGCCTAAGGTTCATGTGGGATACCATCAAAAGGAATAACCTAGTTGTAATCAAAATTCCAGAAGAGGAAGAGAAAAAGAAACCACTGAAAATTGTCCAGGATTTGTTGGAAGAAAACTTCCCTGATATGTTGAAAGATAAGAATATATGCATTCAGGAAGTCCAATGAAACCAAAAAGGATAGACCCCCCAAAAAAAATCACCAAGACATATCATCACCAAACTCATCAAAATCAAACACAAAGAAAGAATCCTGAAAGCAGCACAGGAAAAATGAAAAGTCACTTACAAAGGACTGCCAAGAAGAATAAGTTCTGATTTCTCAGCAGAAATGATGCAAGCAAGAAGGTAATGGGATGGTATATATAAACCCTGTAAGAGAAAATTTCCAGCCAAGAATTAGGTACCAGGCAAAATTGTCCTTCAAATAGGATAGTGAAATTAGGAGATTGACAGATAAGCAGCAATTAAGGAAATCTATTAAAACCAGATCAACCTTACAAGAGATAATAAAGGGAGTCCTTTAAACAGAGAACCAAAAATAGCAAACAACAACCAACCATTAATACACAAGATGACATAACCCAGACACCAACACAGCTATGGAAGTATCCAAGTAAAATAAACTTACAAGATTGTAAATAGGAACCCAGAGACATCACTTGGGAAATGAGGACAACTACAAACCAAAAGCAGGGTGGGGTGGGGGATAGTGTATTCACAGGACTTCTAAATGATGAGGAAGTCAAGAAACTTGCAAAATAGAATGGACTGTTCTAAACTTGGGGAGAAAATTATAAATCACGGGGCAACCTTAAAGAAAAATGATCAACATTCACATTGCAATAAAAAAGAGGACAAGCACAAATATTTAGAAAATACCAAAACAATAGCAACAAAGGAAATGATAACACAATTCATGAACAAAATGAGCTCATCACAGAAATTTTTACGGAAAAAAGAAAATAGGAACACCATGAAAAAACATGTAACAAAATGTTAGCAACAAATTCATACTTGTTGATAATTACACTGAATGTCAGTGGATTAGATGCACCACTCAAGAGATGTAGAGTTGCAGACTGGATAAGAAAACATAACCCATCAATATGTTGTCTACAAGAGACACACCTTAGAGAGAAAGACAAAAATAGACTAAAAATCAAAAGGTTGGAAAAAGATTATCAAGCAAATAACAACCAAAAAAGAGCAGGAGTGGCAATATTAATTTCTTATCAAATTGACTTTAAGACAAAAACAACCATACAAGACAAGAAAGGACATTATATAATGATTGAAGGATCAGTTGAACAAGAAGATATTATAACCATAATAAGTATATATATGGACCCAATGAAAGAGCCACAAAATACAAAAATCAGATTTTAAAAGAGTTGAAAAGGAAAATAAATTATTCCACACTCATAGTGGGAGACTTTAATACATCATTTTCAATGAAAGATAGAACAACTGGAAGGAAACTCAACAAAAATGCAGAAGAGCTAAACAATACAATCCACCAACTTGACCTTATAGACATCTGCAGAACTTTTCACTGAACAACAGCAGAATATACATTCTTTACTAGTGCACATGGAACTTTCTCCATGATAGATCATCTGTTGGGCCATAAAGCAAGCCTTAAAAACTTTAAAAATATTGAAATACTGCAAAGCATCTTCTCAGATCACAATGCTATGAAATTAGAAATTGACAATGGGAAGATCAATGGAAAAAGAGCAAACACATGGAAACTGAACAACATGCTCCTTAAGAATGACTGGGTAAGAGAAGAAATAAAAAATGAAATTGAAAAAATTTCTTGAATCAAATGAGAATGAAAATACAACACACCAAAATCTTTGGGTCACTTCCAAAGCAGTGATCAGAGGACAATTTATATTAATAAATGCACACATCAAAAAAGAAGAAAGAGTCAAAATAAACACTTTAATCCAACATTTCCAATATTTAGAAAAGGAAGAGCAAGAAAAACCAACAGTTGCCAGAAGGAAGGAAATAATAAAGATTATAGCAGAAATTAATAAAACAGAAAATAGAAAGACCAAAGAAAAAATCAATAAAAGTAGAAGTTGGCTTTTTGAAAAGCTTAATAAAATTGACAAACTACTGACAAATTTAACAAACGAAAAGAGGGAGAGAATACAGATAACAGGAGTAATAAACAAAATGTGTGACATCACAACAGAACCAACTGAAATAAAAGGATATTAGGATGCTATGAAGAACTGTACTCCAACAGATTTGAAATTCTGCAAGAAATGGATAGATTTCCAGAAAAACACTACTTACGTAAACTAACACTGACTGATGGGAAACAGTTTAACAGACACAAACAATAGAAGCAATTGAACAGGTCATAAAACAAAGTACCAACAAAATAAAAGTCCTGGCCCAGGCAGTTTCACTGCAGAATTCAACATTTAGAGAAGAACTGACACCAATGCTACTCAAACTATTCCAGAACATAGAAAAGGATGGAATCCTCTCAAATTCATTTTATGAAGCAAGCATAACCTTGATACCAAAACCACGCAAAGGTATCATTCAAATGGAAAACTAAAGAACACTATCCCTCATGAATATAGATGCAAACATCTTCAACAAAATCCTAGCTAATAGACTCCAACAGCATATCAAAAAAATAATTCATTATGACCAAGTGAGGTTCAAATCAGGTATTCAAGGATGGTTCAACATTATAAAAACAATCATCGTCATACACTACATAAATAAAACAAAGGAAAAGAACTGCATGGTCATATTAATCGATGCAGAAAAGGCATTTGATATAATGCAACACCTATTCCTGATCAAAATTCTCAGGAAAATTGGAATAGAAGAGACATTTCTCAACATAGGAAAGGGCATATTTGCAAAACCAACAGCCAACATTATACTCAATGGATAGAGACTGAAACCATTTCCCTTGTGAACAGGAACCAGACAAAGATGTCCTCTCTCACCACTTTTATTCAACCTTGTATTGGAAGTCCTAGCCAGGACAATAAGCCAAGAAAGGGGAATCAAAGGCAACCAAAATGGTAAGGAAGAAGTACAACTACCCCTATTTGTTGATGATATGATCCTGTACCTAGAAAACCCAAGATACTCAGGAAAAATCTACTGGAACTGATTGAGAGAGTTAGCATCATGGCAGGATACAAGATCAACATCCAAAAATCAGGTGGATTCCTCTACAGGAGTAAAGAGATTGCTGAGAAAGAAATAAGGAAGTCAGTACCATTTACAATACCTAACAACAACAACAACAAAAAAAATACATGGAAATAAATCTTACCTGGGACACAAAAGACCTGTACAAAGAAAACTATAAAACACTACTTCAACAAACCATAAGAGATCTGCATAAATGGAAGAACATACATGCTGGTGGATAGGAAAATTGAACATTGTTGTGTTGGATTGGGTTCTCTAGAGAAACACAAAAACCAGCAAAGTGTATATATATATTTATAGAGAGAGAAAGAGAGAGAGAGAGAGATTTATCTTAGGTAAAT
>NW_006923488.1:8146-9270 GCF_000298275.1 Orycteropus afer afer | reverse complement strand
TTTCTTATATTGACTATCAGGAGCTCTGGTAGCATAGTGCCTAAGGCACTTGACTGCTAACCAGAAGGCTGGCGGTTCAAACCCCCTAGCCACTGCTCAGAAAGGAGGTTGGGCAATCTACTTCCATAGAGATACCGCCTCAGAAACCCAAGGAGAGATCGCTATGAATCAGGTCCGACCCAACAGCACATAACAACAACAACAACATATTGACTGTCAACTTGAAACATGATATTATGTATTACTTTAAGTCCAATTGTGTTGTGACAAATTTACTATTGCCAATATTTAGGTCTGCTATTTATTTGTGAGCACTTGATCACACTTCATGCTGTTATTAGCAATTCATGTAGTATAATTACAAAAGATATAATCTGAGTTTTTTTATAGGTCTGTTTCTTTACTAGTTGTTATAGACAGAATAAAGGCCCCTCAAAATTTTTCATGTTCTAGATTCTGGACCTGTGAATATGCTGCTTTTCAGGGCACAAGGAAGTAATGTTGTAGATAGAAATAAGGTTGCTAATCACTTGACCTTAACATAGGGATACTATCCACTTGGATTACCAAGTAGGTCCAAATAATCATCAACATTGTAGTCAACTACAACTCATAGTGATCCATGTTTGTCAGAGTAGAACTGAACTCTACAGGGTTTTTAATGGCTGATTTTTGGGAAGATCACCAAGTCTTTCCTCAAAGGCACTTATAGGTCATTCAAATATCCAATCTTTTAGTTAGAAGCCAAGTGCATTAATCATTTGCTCCACCGAGTGACTACACTGTAATCATAAGCACTCTTACACATGGAAAAGGGAGGTAGAATACTAGGTTAGAGTAATACATACAAAGTGAGAAAGACTTGAGCCACCTTTTCTTGCTTTGAAGATGGAGAAAGGATGCCATGAACGTAAGGGGAATATTTAGGGCTTCTAGAAACTGGAATAAAGCAGGGAAAAATATTCTCTATTAGTCTCAGAAGGAGACAAGCAGCCCTGTCAATAATAATAAAAATAAAAAAAAAAAAAACAAGATCATGTCACTAAGATCAGATTTTTATCAACTTCTGCAATCTGAAATTGACCTAACATGGAAACAGGATGTGTTTATTATCACTGGGGACT
>NW_006923488.1:3685-6363 GCF_000298275.1 Orycteropus afer afer | reverse complement strand
TAGACTAAAAACAAAGGTTTGAAAAAGATTTATCAAGCAAATGATAACCAAAAAAGAGCAGGAATAGCAATATTAATTTCTGATCAAATTGACTTTAAGACAAAACCCAGCATACGAGACAAGGAAGGACATTATATAATGATGAAAAGATCAATTAATTATTCAAACCAATTCAATCACACTTCAGAAAAAAGACTTGGTGATCTGCTTTTATAAAGATTACACCCAAATAAACCTCAAGGACAGTTCCATGCTAATGAATGGGGTAACCGTGAGTCAGAATCAACTTGATGGCAATGGGTTTGCTTTTAAATATGCTACAAAAATATTTAACTATCTTATAATTAGAAAGAAGCTCTGGTAGTGTAGTGCCTAAAGTTCTTGACTGCTAACCAGAAGGCTCTTTGGAAGGAAGATGGGGCAATGTACTTCTGTAGTGAAACTGCCTTGGAAACTCAAGGAGGGGTTGCTATGAGTTGGGTCCGACTTGACGTCACATAACAACAACACAATTAGAAAGAAATTATTTTATTTTGTGCTTCTAGAGACTTTACCATTTTATCTTTTACATGTTGGTCTATGACACATGACATCTCTTTTTTGCTCATGTGTTTATACTGGATAAAATGTATTCTGATTCTTTTTATTTTAAATTTTTTCTTTCTTTCTTTCTTTATACATGTACAGTGGACATAATCGTATTTGTTGAATCTCTCCCACCTCCTATTCCTTATTTGAATTGATTTAGAATCTTCTTTATAAATGAATAAATAATACCCCTCATATGTGTCTATTTCAGGACTCTTTATTCTGTTCTACTGATTTTACTTTATTTTTCAAAATCATTTTGCTTTTTCTAGCTCCTTGAATTCTATAAATTTTATAATCAGTTTGTCAATTTCTACAAAAAATATTGAGAGAATGCTGCACTTATAGAACAGTTTGGGGATAATTGTCAGTCCATGATATAGCTCTCTCTATATTGGGGTTTTATTTAATTACTTTCTGAAATATTTTAAACTTTTTAATGTTGGTGTCTTGAAGCTTCAAATTTGTTTCTTATATTATGCTTTTAATCTGGTAAAAAATGGTGTAGTACTATTAGAACTCTAACTTCACAAGGGGGAAGAATCATTGGCATTAGCCAAAGGCTGGTTCCCATGAGGTGGAGGTCTAATATATATTCACACTCCAACCTTTTTACAAATTCTGACTCCAGTCATCCCTTCATGTCAATCTCTACTTCTCTGCTGGGTTCAATAATTTATGTCTGGGTTCAATAATTAATGGTCACACAGAATTTACAGAGCAGAGCATATTTACAGTTATGGGGCCCATTAGTGAAGTAACAGGGTACAATTCAGGATCAGGCACAACTTAGGATACAGTTCTTCTGTCCGGACAGCTTCTTCTCAGCTGTGCCAAATGCAAAGCTGTCCTTGGCTTCTTGTCTCCTTTGCCTCTGCCTTGCTCAGAAAAGTGTTACACAGATCTTCAGTTCCATCAATAAGTTCCCAGAATCACCTCAATCCTCTAGTAAACCTCCTGCCTGAAGATGCTCAGCTGTCTTGCTCTATGGGCCAGTAAGAGCATTGTGCTGTCTCCTGTCAGTTTCCTGGTTCTCCTGCTGCCATTTTCTGCCATGTTTGCTACATCTTGGTTTCTTAACAGTTGAAACTTGATAATTCTTGGTGTTTTAAATCATCTTGGGTTTTACAGTTCTCTATCTCGGGGAGCTCTGGTAGCATAGTGCCTAAGGCATTTGACTGCTAACCAGTACACTGGAGGTTCAAACCCACCAGCCACTTGGAAGGAAGATTGGGCAATCTACTTCCATAGTGATACAGCCTCAGAAACCCGAGGAGAGGTAACTATGATTTGTATCCGACTTGGGGGAGCTCTGGTAGCATAGTGACTAAGACACTTGCCTACTAACCAGACGGCTGGTGGTTCAAACCCACCAGCCACTCCTCGGAAGGAAGGTTGGGCAATCCTACTTCTGTAGTGATACTGCCTCGGAAACCCAAGGAGGGGTCGCTATGAGTCAGGGCCAACTCGACGGCACATAACAACAACAACAACAACCACGACAGTAGTTGTGTTTACTTTTATCCTCTTGGTCTAGGAGTTTCTCAGCACAGGAATCCCAGGTCTAAAAGACACACTTCACTCCTGGCTTTTCTTTTTTAGTAGTGGTAAGATTCCCCTTTCTATTCTGGGATAAGTTATTATTTATTTATTTATTTTTAAGCCTAGAAGGATGGCGAAAGTGAGCAGTTCTCTTGTTAAGACTCCATTCATATTTTTTTACATTTGTAGCAAGCTGTCTAATCATCTGGCTGGACCTCTGTACCTAATTTGCATGGTCCTGTCCAGTAATTTTATAAAAGTAACAAGACCATAGTAAGAAATGCCATATAAAAGTGATTCATCACAGCACAGTGCTGCTTTAACATATAATTTTAAAATCTAATATTTCATATAAATTTAACTGATAGTTGAAAATTGATATTTAATATAATTTACTCAGTGGTGTTCTTGCTGTCTAGTCTTCTCTGACTCAGAGTCACCATGCAGAGCAGAATGAAAACTGCCTGGTGCTGTGCCAACTTCATGATCCTTGCTATACTTGAGCCCATAGTTATCACTTGAGTCCACAGTAGCCACTGTATCAATCC
>NW_006923488.1:0-3184 GCF_000298275.1 Orycteropus afer afer | reverse complement strand
TCTCCATTTATCATGTTGCTGCTTGTAGGTCCTGTTGTGAGGACTATTATTTTCTTTATATTGAAGTGTAATCCACACTGCAGCCTGTATTCTTCAATCTTCATCAATAAGTCCTTCAAGTCAGCCTCACTTTCAGCAAACAAAGTTGTATCGTCAGTGTATTACAGGTTGTTAATGATTCTTCCTCCAATCCTGATGCCACGTTCTTCTTCACATAGTTGAGCTTCTCAGATTATTTGTTCAGCACATAGATTGAATAAGTATGGGGAAAAGATATAACCCTGACACAATCCCTTCCTGATTTTAAATCATGCAGTGTCTCCTTGGTCTGTTCAAATGACAGCTTCCTGGTCTATGTACAGATTCCTTATGAGTACCATCAAGTGTTTTGGAATTCTCATTCTTCTCAATGTTTTCCATAATTTGTTAAGATCCACAAAATTGAATGCTTTTGCATAGTCAATAAAACACAAATAAACATCTTTTTGCTATTCTTTGGTTTACTTTCAGCCAAGATCCATCTGACATCAGCTATGATATCCCTCATTCTACATCCTTATTAGCCCAAAATACTTCTGTATAGATTCCTTAAAATTTGTAATGTAAACAATCATGTTGCCTGTAAATAAAGAGATCTTTACATCTTGCTTGATTTTCTTTATGCTTTTAATTTCTTTTCTTTGCCTTATTCCTCTTGCTAAGGTTTATAGTACAGTGTTGACTAGAAGTATCATGGAAATATGCTAAATTGGGCAATTTTCAATGTGTTGTTATTAGGTGCCATTGAGCTGGTTCCAACTCATAGCAACCCTATACTATGTACAATAGAACCAAACACTGCATTGTGGTAGTTAATATTATGTATCAACTTGACTAGGCTTTGTTTCAAGTCCCTGGGCAGCTGGATGTAGTGATTCTTCATGATGAGGTTGGTAATAATTCCATGGTGGAATCTGCTCTAAGCAGCTGAGTAACTTCCTTAGGGATGAGGTCTGCTTCCAGTATATAAGAAGAAGCTTTGAGAAAGATCTCTGAGTTTTTTTTGGCACATTTGCATTCTGCATTTGGCTGACTCTTCAACTCAGTGGCCTGCCATGTTGTCTGCCATTTTTCCAGACAGTTTCTGCCCTTGAACTAGAGACATGCCATGTTGCTTGACAAGTTTGGGACTGTGCCATTTTACTTGTCGGCCTTGGGTTTGTCAGCCTCAGAAGCTAACAGCTAAGTTAAGAGAAGCCTCCAGTTTCAGTGGACCAGGGGCAAGAGGCAGAGCTGAATCCCAAGGGCAAGAGGCTTTCACCCATCCCCTAGAGCTGGCTCTTTGAACTCAGACTTCCAGTATGCTAATTTGTAAGAGAATAAATCCTTGTTTGTTAAAGCCATCAACTTGTGGTGCTTTCTATTACAGTGGCACTAGAGAACTAAAACAAGCATCATACTCACAATTATTGCTACATTTGAGTCCATTGTTGCAGCCATTGTGTCAATCTATCTCATTGAGTTTTCCTCTTTTTCACTGACACTCTACTTTACAAAGCATTATATCCTTCTCCAGGGACTGGTCCCTTCTGATAAAATGTCCAAAGTGCATGAGACAAAATCTTGTCATCCTTGCTTCTTAAAAGCAGTCTGGCTATAATTCTTCCAAGACAGATTTGTTCATTCTTTTGGAAGTCCCTGGTACACTTGGTATTCTTTGTCAACACCATAATTCAAAGACATCAATTCTTGTCAAGAAATCAAACAACATATTATTCACTGTCCAAATATTGGGTGCATATGTGGTGACTGAAAATATCATGGCTTAGGTCAGGTGCAATTTAATCCTCAAAGTGACATCTTTGCTTTTTAAACTGTAAAGAAGTCTTTTGTAGCAGATTTGCACAATGCAATTAATCATTTAATTTCTTCACTGTTGCTTCCATTGGCATTGATTGTGGAGCCAAGTAAAATGAAATCCTTGACAAGTTCAATCTTTTCTCAGTTTATACATGATGTCACTCATTGGTCCAGTTATGAGGAATTTTGTTTTCTTTGTGTTGAGATGTAATCCATAATGTTGGCTGTAGTCTTTGATCTTCACCCCTAATTCTTCCAGTTGTGTTCTCCTTGAACAAGCAAAGTGGTGTCATCTGCATATTGCAGGTTGTTAATGAGTCTTCCTCCAATCCTGATGCTGAATTCTTCTTCATATAGTCCAGTTTATTGGATTATTTTCTCAGCACAAATTGAATAAATATGGTGAAAGGATACAACCTTGACATATGCCCATCTTGATTTCAAGCTACACAGTACCCCCCTATTATGGTTGAACCACTACCTCTTTTTCAAAGTACAAGTTCTCTGTAAAACTAAGTATTCTGGAATTGCAATTTTTAATAATATTATCCATAATTTTTATGATTGGCTCTGTTAAATGCCTTTGCATGGTCAGTGAAACACAGGTAAATATCTTTGATATTCTTTATTCTCAGTCAAGATTCATCTAATATCAGTAATGATATTTGTTGTAGCACATCCTTTTCTGAATGCAGTTTATTTATGGCTGTTTCCCATCATAGTACTGCTGCAACCATGTTTTAATTATCTTTAGCAAAATTTTATTTGCATATAATATAAATAATATTATTTGATAATATTTCATTTTGTTGGATCACCTTCTTTGGAATTGACCCAAATATGCATCTCTTCCAGTAAGTTGATCAGGAAGTTGTCTTCCAAAGTCCTTGGCATAGATGGGTGTTTCCAGTGTTGCATCTGTTTATTGAAACATTTCAATTGGTATTCCAACAATTCCTGGAGACTTGCTATTCTTAATCCTTCAGTGCAGCTTGGACTTCTTCCCTTAAAACCATTGTTTCTTGCTTCTATGCTACCTCCTGAAGTAGTTGAATGTTCTCCAATTCTTTCTGCTTTCTATTTCTTCCATTTTCTTCTAATTTTGTCTGTAGAATCATTCAGTATTGAAACTCAAGACTTGATTTTTTCTTCTGTTCTTTCAGCTTGACAAATTCTGAGCATGTTTTTATCATTTTTGTTTCAATCCAGTTCTTTCCACATTACATTTTAACACTTTATTTTGTCTTCCCGAGCTGAACTTCAAAATATGTTCAAATCTTTTACTCCATTTCTTTGCTTTAGCTACTCTACATTCAGGAGTGAATTTCATAGTTTCTTCTGACAT
>NW_006923487.1:46144-46784 GCF_000298275.1 Orycteropus afer afer | reverse complement strand
GAAGGAAATTTTCTTTGTTGGTTACCAGGGGTGGGAGGGGAGGGGAGGGAAGACTGTTAGAGAGAGATAAGTATTGATTTGGGTGAAGAGAAGGGCAATGTACCAAATGTGAGTGACCAATACAGCACCATTGGGAATGAGAAAGACATAGAGAGGTACATGGGAGGTACAGACAACATATATGAACCCTTTTGCACATACAGTACTGAGTTGTCAGTGAAGGCAAACATGGGTATATGGATGGATAGATGGGTGGACAGGCTGAATTATTAGGTGTGTCTATGAAATGGGGAGTGTATCCAAGAACATATATAGGGTTGTCAGACAATGGTCCTCTAATTTATGTAAATGATCAGAATTCCCAGGTGTATAGTAGAGCTGACAAGGGGTAAGGTTGTGGTCACTGCTTGGACACAGCCAGGTACCCAGAGGGACTGAGTAGTTGAACCTGCAGGCTTGGGACCATAGTTGCAGTGGACATCAAACCCAATTGGCATAACATACTATACAAAACATTGTTCCACCTCCTTCTTTGGCGAGTAGGAACTGGGATCTTAAAAGCTAGCAAGCTGCCATCTAGATGCAACGATGGGTCTCTCCTTGTCCAGAGCAAAGGAGAATGAAGAAAACCAAAATTCAT
>NW_006923487.1:43929-45839 GCF_000298275.1 Orycteropus afer afer | reverse complement strand
ATAGAGCCTGGTGGAACCACTGAGACTATGGCCCCTAGCTGCCCTTCAGGTCTGGAATTTAACCCACACCTGTGGTTTCCAGACAAACAAAAGACAGGCATATGAGTTGAACATTTACCTCAAGTAAATACATTCTTTGGAGAGAACAATCGTGAGAGAAAAGGGCTGTTTATGCACAGGGAGACAGCTTTGGGGGCAGGAGTGTATGGAGGGATGGACACTGGGAAGAAGTAACTATGGGGAGGAAATGGGAGGGGAGTTGTTGCACTGTGGTAAACTGTGGTTAATGACATGAGACAAATTATATGTGAACTGCTGTATGGAAAGTGAATTTGCTCTGTAAATCTTCACCCAAATCACAATAAAAATTTAAAAAAAGAGTGTTTATAGATGAAAAAAATTCTTTAGTTAATGAAAAAAAAAATATAATAGAATGAAAGCTATAAATTCATACCTATCACCAATTATACTCAATGTGAATGGACTAAAGGCACCAGTCAAGAGAAGAAGAGTGACTGATTGGATAAGAAAAGATATCTATTGATATGCTGCCTACAACAGGCCCACCTTAGACACAAAGATAAAAACAAATAGAAAATTAAGGGGTGGAAAAAAATATACCAAACTAATGGTAACCAAAAAGGAGCAGGAGTGGAAATATTAATTTCTGATATAATAGATTTCAAGGTGAAAAATAGTATAAGGGACAAAGTAGGACATTATATGATAGTAAAAGGATCAATTGACCAAGAAGACATCACTGTAATTAATATCTATGCACCCAAAGTTCTCCAAAATACATAAAGCAAATATTAACTGAATTGAAAGGAAAAATAAACAACCTTACAATAGTAGTAAGGGACTTTAACAAACCACTTTCAAGGAGGGACAGAACAACTAGAAAAAGCTCAACAAAGATACAGAAGAACTGAACAACACAATCAAACAACTCAATCTCATAGACATATACAGAGCACTCCACCCAACAAAAACACAATATACATTCCTCTCCAGTGCATATGAATCATTCTCCAGAATAGACCATATGTTAGGACGCAAAACAAGTCTCAATAAATTAAAAAACACTGAAGTACTACAAAATATCTTCTCAGACCACAATGCTATCTAGTTAGAAATCAATAATAGGGAGATGAAGGAAAAAATACCAAATATGTAGAAGTTGAATAATACACTGCTCAAAAACTACTGGGTAACAGAAGAAATAAAGTGTGAAATAAAAAAAAAATTCCTAGAAACAAATGAGAAACCCAAAGAGGGGTCACTATGAGTCCAATCCAACTCCATGGCAGTGAGTTATGGTCACACAGTAAGTGAAGAGCTGATATTGAAACCCCAGAGTCCCTACTGTTAACATTTATTAAGAGGAAGTACTGTTAAACTGTACTGCCTCTTAATAAATTGAATGAATAAGATCACCGAGATAATGGAAAGAGATGGAACCAGTGGAATGGCTCAGAAACCAAGACAGGTATTTAAAGAAGAATCACAATTTGAGGGTCTTTGAGGCAGTGATACTGTAATCTGTACTTATTCTGTCTTTCTGTTGACTGACTTGTGCCCTGGGGAAACATCTGTGAAGGTATTGATATAAAGCATTAAAACAAATAAACAACAGAAGAAAAAAAAAAAAAGCGGTTACTATGGAATTGATTCCAGCTTATAGCAACTGCCTGGGCATAGGAGGAGAACTGTGTTCCATGGGGTTGTTTTGTTTTCTTTTGTTTTTGTTTTTATTGTGATTTGGGTGAAAGTTTACAGAGCAAGTTCATTTTCCATACAGCAGTTCATACATACTTTGTTTTATGACATTGACTACAGTTCCCCACAATATAACAGCTCTCTTCCCACTTCCTCCCTGTAGTTACCTCTTCCCTGTGTCCTTCCCCCCC
>NW_006923487.1:42093-43099 GCF_000298275.1 Orycteropus afer afer | reverse complement strand
AAAAAAAAAACCCAAACCTACCGCCATAGAGTTTATTTTGACTCATAGAGACCCTGTAGGACACAGTAGAACCCCTAGGGTTTCCTACACAGTAAATCTTTACAGAAGAAGACTGCCACATATTTCTCCTGCAGAGTGGCTGGTGTGTTTGAACCACTAAACTTTCAGTTAGCAGCTGAGCACTCAACCACTGTGCTACAATGGCTCCCTTACTCTACCTAAGCACCCTATAAAGTAGTGAGGAGTGAGGTAAATCTTGGCTGAGTGTAACACCAGAGTGGAGTATTATCTTCCTTCATATCCTGAAGAGCCTCTGAGGCCTGGACAAGGATTCACAGTAGTGGCAAGAGTGGGTACTGGTGCTGGAGACCCAACCTCAACACATCACATGGGATACATGGGACACACCCTAAGCAATTCTCTCCAGTACTGGTGGAAACAGAAGCAGAGGAGAGGATCTCTCTCAGCTGTTCACTGGCTTTGGCAGATGTACCAGTGCTTTTTGGGATACTACAGGAGCATTCTTCAAGAAACAAACTGTTAAGTGGCCCAGTCAGTTACTTTGTCTTTTCCACCACTAGAAAGTGTGCTCCTGGAGGTAAGGGAATGGTGTCTTATTTCTTTTTCAATCCCCACATCCTGCACAGATTCAGGCACATCAAGGATGTTCAATGGCCATTTGTTGAAAGGAGAGAATTGGATGCTCATTCTGAACAGATGGGATGATGCCTGACAAGGCAATTGCTGTTATCTCAGACTTTTTAGCTGAGGCACAAATGGTGCTGATGGTATTTTGGAAGGGTATTAGGAGGATGGAGAAATCATGGTCAAACTAGTCCTGCAAGGGGACCTCAGGAAATGGTTCACTTATGTGTTTGCATGAGTTTAAAGCTAAAGTCTGAAATTAACCAAACATGCAATCAGGATGTGTTAATTATCACTGGTGACTGGAATGCAAAAGTTGGAAACAAAGAAGAATCACCGGTAGTTGGAAAATTTGGCCTTG
>NW_006923487.1:38438-39363 GCF_000298275.1 Orycteropus afer afer | reverse complement strand
GTTACAGTGTATTGAAAACATGATTCTAGAAATATTTCTGATCCGCAAGCCTGCTCATTCCCAGCAGAGTAAATCCACATAAAAATCTCTTGGGTACTGGGATCAGGCTCTTTACCTTCCATCATCTGCTCCCCTTTACAAAGGACATCCTCTTTCAGGTAATCATTTTTTTCAAGCTGTCTTAGAGCCTGTCCTTCCTTTCTCCAGCATCGAAATGACCATCCTTTCAGATCCTGCTAGAGTTCAGATGCTAATAAACTATTTCTCCATTGAGATGATCTGAAAGATAATGACTTAACATGTCATTCCTCCCAGGGGAGCTGATGTCAAGTGGAAGTCTTCAGAAGGTGAAGTCCCTAATGGTAGACTATCAGGCACTGTGACAGGCTAGCAGAAAATACCAAGAAAATCCCCTATCAGTATTTCACTAATTTACTCAACAGTGTACTAGATCTTTTAATTTATTCATTCAATTAATAAGTACTTGAGCACATACTATGTGATAGATGGTGGGCTAGATGCTGCACATAGAGTGATAAATGAAACAGGGCCCTTTTTTTCGAGAAGTTATTTTTTTCAAATTATACAATTTAAAATAAAAATGACAAAATAAAGTATCTTGGACTAAATCTAACAAAAGATGTGCACATCCTCTAGGGAGAATATTACACATTATTGAAAGACATTAAAGACATAAATAAATAGAAAGATGCACCGTCTTCCAGATAGTGAGTGACTGTCTTAGGTGTTTAATGGGAGCATCTGGTGACATGGTGCCTAAGGCTTTTGACTGCTAATCAGAAAACTTGTGGTTCAAACTCACCAGCCACTCCTTGGAAGGAAGATTAGGCAATCTACTTCTGCCTTGGAGACCCAAGGAGAGGTCACTATGAGTTTGATCCAACTCCACGGCAGTGAGTTTGGT
>NW_006923487.1:3278-4458 GCF_000298275.1 Orycteropus afer afer | reverse complement strand
AGAATGTGGAAATTATTGAACAACATCATTGATATCACATGCAAGTAAAATCTTACTGAAGATAACTCAGAAACGGTTGCAGCAGTATATTGAGAGAAATTCCAGAAATGCAAGCTGGATTCAGAAGAGGATGTGGAGCGAGGGATATCATAGCTGATATCAGATGGATCTTGGTTCAAAGCAAAGAATACCAGAAAGATGTTTACTTGTGTTTTATTGATTACACTAAGGCTTTTGATTGTGTGGATCATAACAAATTGTAGATAACATTGATAAGAATAAGAATTCCAGAACACTTAATTGTACTCATGAGGAATCTGTACATAGACCAGGAGGCTGTCATGCATACAGGACAAGGGGATACTGCATGGTTTAAAATCAAGAAGGGAGTATGTCAGGGTTGTATCCTTTCACCATACTTATTCAAAGACTTCATATTACTTGGTTCTACAATCAACACCAATGGAAGCAGCAGTCAAGATATCAGATGATGTATAGCATTGGGCAAATTGGCTGCAAAAGACCTCTTACAAGTGCTGAAGAGCAAAGATGTCTCCTTGAGGACTAAGCTGCTACTTCCTGCCTGGGGTTTCTCTCCTTCTTACCTGTTCTGGCCCTTGGCCCTGACTGCTGGAGCTAAGCAAATAACCCAAGAAGCTGGACTGTATGAAGAAGAACATGCCATCAGGATTGGAGGGAGACTCATCAACAACCTGTGATACGCAGATGACACATCTTTGCTTGTTGAAAATGAGGATGAATTGGAGCACTTACTGATGAAGATTAAAGACTACAGTCTGCAGTGTGGATTATACCTCAGTATAAAGAAAACAAATATCCCCACAAATGGACCAATAACCAGCATCACTTATTGGTGATGAGATAGATGGAGAAAAGATTGAAGTTGTCAAAGACTTCATATTACTTGGTTCTACAATCAATGCCAATGGAAGCAGCAATCAAGACATCAAAACACATATTGCATTGGGCAAACCTGTTGCAAAAGACCTCTTTCAAGCACTGAAGAGCAAAGATATCTCTTTGAAGACTAAGATGCGCCTAACCTAAGCCATGGTATTTTCAATTGCCTCATTTGCATGTGAGAGCTGGACAATGAATAAGGGAGACCAAAGAAGAGTTGATACTTTTAAGTTGTGGTGTTGGTGAAGAATGCTGAAAG
>NW_006923487.1:0-518 GCF_000298275.1 Orycteropus afer afer | reverse complement strand
CACTGGGAGGATTTCCATTCACCATTGTCCTTCAGGGAAGTCCCAGAAAGGGGCTGCAGTGCCACTGCTCTCCAATTCCGAGTGGTGCCCGCATATCACACAGAACCATCTATAAACCAGGCATGAGTTTTCTCTTCCTCAGTCAACTGATTATAAGGAACTCCCCATCTCCCCATGAGGCCATAGGTGCAGACTAGGAGAAGGAAGATAATGTGACTGGAGTGGAGACCACAGGCATTTTGACCATTTCCTCATGCAACTTACTTGTGCCTTCAGGTCCTGCTCAAGCCTGATCTCTGATATACCACTTCTATTTAATGATGGAGTGCTGCTGTGCACGTCCAACTTTATGACTCTGTGGGTCAGACAACACCCAGTTCATGAGGGTTAGCTCAGGCCTCATGGTGACTTGGTGGCCCATGCTTAGGTGTTCAGTCTCTACTAAAGCCCAGTAACAAGCCAAAAGCTGTTTCTCAAAAGGAGAGTAGTTATCTGCAGAGGATGGCAGGGCTTTGCTC